>NC_085022.1:1204914-1385665 GCF_963692335.1 Osmerus eperlanus
GACTCATCTGGTGATCAAACGGCCGCAGTTCTTCCACTTCAAGCCGGGAGACTACGTCTACATCAACATCCCCGACATCGCCAAGTACGAGTGGCATCCGTTCACCATCAGCAGTGCCCCGGAACAGTCAGGTAGATGAACCTGGAACACATGATGTCTTCAGAGCTGCTCTTTAAAGGCTTCCTTCATGGCTTCACCACCCACAGATTCAGCTCACACATCAGGGTCTGGTTTGTCTCCATGTTTGGAGACGGTCTGAAGAGACTGTTTAGTAGAACAACACTACAGCACCTCTATTCTAGTCACCACATATAGCAGCTTTTTGTAGGAATACGTCAGGATGTACCTATGTGGCCGTTCCTCCCTGTGTACAGTTCTACTGTGAGATGTGTGTCATCTATAAGCAGAACCTCTCATGTTTCCCCTTACAGACACTCTCTGGTTGCACATCCGTTCGATGGGCCAGTGGACCAACCGCCTGTTTGAGTACTTCAGACAGCCAGAGAGTGACGTCCTCAGCACCAAGAGGCTCAGTACCAGCCTGAAGAACCGACAACGCCAGAGGAAGACCCAGGTTCAGCATGAACACACACACACCAACACACACACCAACACACACACACTGCACAAATATATTTAGATGTATTCCCTATCTCTGGTACTCACTGTTTCAAACTCACTTCTTTAATGACTCAAGGCAAATGTGACAGACAACCTTGCCTGGCCAAATTTTGTATCTGTAATACATCTGCAAATGCATCATTTGAATTCTGTAACAGTCTGGGGCTTGGCCGACCGATTGAATATTCTTCCAGGAAGAGCTGTTCAAATCAGCATGCTGGAACGGAACCGTGGCTTCCAGTGAAGATGATGCCATAGAACTGACCATGTATCGATCAAACGGGACCAAATCTGGACCAGGACCAGAGCCAGACACAGTACCAGGACCAGGACCAGGACCAGGGCCAGAGCCAGAGTCAGAGCCAGGCCCAGAGCCAGGGCCAGGGCCAGGGCCAGAGCCAGGCCCAGAGCCAGAGCCAGGGCCAGAGCCAGGGCCAGGGCCAGGGCCAGAGCCAGGCCCAGAGCCAGGGCCAGGGCCCAATCAGGACCAGCTGGGCGCGGCTGAGAGAGGGGAAGGTGCCCCAACTAGAGAGGTGAGGCACCTTCCCCTCTCTCCTTCAGGTGGGGCCTGGTTTTCAAAGCACAAGCTTTGGCCTCTTGGATGGAAATGGTTGTTGTTGTGATCATCCTGGTTCTCCTTTCAACCCACAGGCCTCTGCCAAGATGAGTGACAACCACAGGTTCAGTAACATTAAGGTAAGCCAGTCTCCACCAGGCCATCAAACTACAGTACACATAGTAACATTAAGGTAAGCCAGTCTCCACCAGGCCATCAAACTACAGTACACTTCAGGAAATACTCAAGTATATCTGCAACTGATAAGTAATGATTGTATGAATATTCACAAGATGCATAAGTGTCATTGATATATGAACACATGAATTGATATGTAGATGCCCTTTAACTGTGTGTGTGTGTGTGTGTGTGTGTGTGTCAGTGCTATCTGGACGGGCCGTATGGAACCCCCACCAGGCAGATCTTTGCGTCTGAACATGCTGTCTTGATCGGGGCTGGCATTGGGATCACACCCTTCGCATCCATCCTGCAGAGCATCATGTACCGGTAAAAGATTTAAAACCATGAGAGTGGTTTGAAATACTCCAAAACACTCTCAATCCCAGTCTGTATAAATCACAATGAACTGAAACAAATGAGTGTTACAGGAGAAAAGTGTCATCTCAAAATTACGTGAATGTCCTAGTACTATGTACTAAATGATACCAGTTAGTTAATAGCTGATCATGAAGTGAAAGTGTGAGTGTTTGTGTGCCGACACGCTGGCAGCTACCGCATGAGGAAACAGAACTGTCCTAGCTGCAGCTACTCCTGGTGTGAGAACATCAAGGACAACGACATGGTGCTGAGGAAGGTACGTCCTCCCACTCCGGACGTTCTTAGGGTTACTACTGTACCGTAGTGCTTTGACTGAAAGAAAGGCATATAACAAATACAATGTATTATTATTATTATTATTATTATTATTATTATCCTCTCTCTGGTCAGGAGCTCTGCTGGAGGTCTGCTGAAGAGACACTACAGTCTAGATCATTTTGGGCCTTTTGTATATTTTGATAAGGTTGACTTCATCTGGATAAACCGCGACCAGAAGTGCTTTGAGTGGTTTGTTAGTCTGCTGACCAAACTGGAGATGGACCAGGCCGACGAGGAACCAGAAGGTGAGACAGAAACTGTGATGCAAATAGGAATATAGAAACAGCGCAGAAGGAAAAGAGAAACGTGTCTCTGATGGTGATCATGTCAGATATGTATACGCCTTTGCTGTGTGTGTGTGCAAGTCTCCTCTGGTCCTGCTTGTGTTCAGGACGCTTCCTGGAGATGCACATGTACATGACTTCAGCCCTGAGCAAGAACGACATGAAAGCTATCGGCCTGCAGATGGCGCTAGACCTGCTGGCCAAGAAGGAGAAGAGGGACTCCATCACAGGCCTGCGGACACGCACTCAGCCCGGGAGGCCTGAGTGGGGCAAGGTGAGGAGGCCTGAGTGGGGCAAGGTGAGGGGGCCTGAGTGGGCAAGGTGAGGAGGCCTGAGTGGGGCAAGGTGAGGGGGCCTGAGTGGGGCAAGGTGAGGGGGCCTGAGTGGGCAAGGTGAGGGGGCCTGAGTGGGGCAAGGTGAGGGGGCCTGAGTGGGGCAAGGTGAGGGGGCCTGAGTGGGGCAAGGTGAGGGGGCCTGAGTGGGCAAGGTGAGGGGGCCTGAGTGGGCAAGGTGAGGGGGCCTGAGTGGGCAAGGTGAGGGGGCCTGAGTGGGGCAAGGTGAGGGGGCCTGAGTGGGCAAGGTGAGGGGGCCTGAGTGGGCAAGGTGAGGGGGCCTGAGTGGGGCAAGGTGAGGGGGCCTGAGTGGGGCAAGGTGAGGGGGCCTGAGTGGGGCAAGGTGAGGGGGCCTGAGTGGGGCAAGGTGAGGGGGCCTGAGTGGGCAAGGTGAGGGGGCCTGAGTGGGGCAAGGTGAGGGGGCCTGAGTGGGGCAAGGTGAGGGGGCCTGAGTGGGGCAAGATGAGGGGGCCTGAGTGGGGCAAGGTGAGGGGGCCTGAGTGGGCAAGGTGAGGGGGCCTGAGTGGGGCAAGGTGAGGGGGCCTGAGTGGGGCAAGGTGAAGGGGCCTGAGTGGGGCAAGGTGAGGGGGCCTGAGTGGGGCAAGGTGAGGGGGCCTGAGTGGGGCAAGGTGAGGGGGCCTGACTGGGGCAAGGTGAGGGGGTCTGAGTGGGGCAAGGTGAGGAGGCCTGAGTGGGGCAAGGTGAGGGGGCCTGAGTGGGCAAGGTGAGGGGGCCTGAGTGGGCAAGGTGAGGGGGCCTGAGTGGGCAAGGTGAGGGGGCCTGAGTGGGGCAAGGTGAGGGGGCCTGAGTGGGGCAAAGTGAGGGGGCCTGACTGGGGCAAGGTGAGGGGGTCTGAGTGGGGCAAGGTGAGGAGGCCTGAGTGGGGCAAGGTGAGGAGGCCTGAGTGGGGCAAGGTGAGGAGGCCTGAGTGGGGCAAGGTGAGGGGGCCTGAGTGGGCAAGGTGAGGGGGCCTGAGTGGGCAAGGTGAGGGGGCCTGAGTGGGCAAGGTGAGGGGGCCTGAGTGGGCAAGGTGAGGGGGCCTGAGTGGGCAAGGTGAGGGGGCCTGAGTGGGCAAGGTGAGGGGGCCTGAGTGGGGCAAGGTGAGGGGGCCTGAGTGGGCAAGGTGAGGGGGCCTGAGTGGGCAAGGTGAGGGGGCCTAAGTGGGGCAAGGTGAGGGGGCCTGAGTGGGGCAAGGTGAGGGGGCCTGAGTGGGCAAGGTGAGGGGGCCTGAGTTGGCAAGGTGAGGGGGCCTGAGTGGGGCAAGGTGAGGGGGCCTGAGTGGGGCAAGGTGAGGAGGCCTGAGTGGGGCAAGGTGAGGAGGCCTGAGTGGGGCAAGGTGAGGGGGCCTGAGTGGGCAAGGTGAGGAGGCCTGAGTGGGCAAGGTGAGGGGGCCTGAGTGGGGCAAGGTGAGGGGGCCTGAGTGGGGCAAGGTGAGGAGGCCTGAGTGGGCAAGGTGAGGGGGCCTGAGTGGGCAAGGTGAGGGGGCCTGAGTGGGCAAGGTGAGGGGGCCTGAGTGGGCAAGGTGAGGAGGCCTGAGTGGGGCAAGGTGAGGGGGCCTGAGTGGGGCAAGGTGAGGGGGCCTGAGTGGGCAAGGTGAGGGGGCCTGAGTGGGCAAGGTGAGGGGGCCTGAGTGGGGCAAGGTGAGGGGGCCTGAGTGGGGCAAGGTGAGGGGGCCTGAGTGGGGCAAGGTGAGGGGGCCTGACTGGGGCAAGGTGAGGGGGTCTGAGTGGGGCAAGGTGAGGAGGCCTGAGTGGGGCAAGGTGAGGGGGCCTGAGTGGGGCAAGGTGAGGGGGCCTGAGTGGGGCAAGGTGAGGGGGCCTGAGTGGGCAAGGTGAGGGGGCCTGAGTGGGCAAGGTGAGGGGGCCTGAGTGGGGCAAGGTGAGGGGGCCTGAGTGGGGCAAGGTGAGGGGGCCTGAGTGGGCAAGGTGAGGGGGCCTGAGTGGGGCAAGGTGAGGGGGCCTGAGTGGGGCAAGGTGAGGAGGCCTGAGTGGGGCAAGGTGAGGAGGCCTGAGTGGGGCAAGGTGAGGGGGCCTGAGTGGGCAAGGTGAGGAGGCCTGAGTGGGCAAGGTGAGGGGGCCTGAGTGGGGCAAGGTGAGGGGGCCTGAGTGGGGCAAGGTGAGGAGGCCTGAGTGGGCAAGGTGAGGGGGCCTGAGTGGGCAAGGTGAGGGGGCCTGAGTGGGCAAGGTGAGGAGGCCTGAGTGGGGCAAGGTGAGGGGGCCTGAGTGGGGCAAGGTGAGGGGGCCTGAGTGGGGCAAGGTGAGGGGGCCTGAGTGGGGCAAGGTGAGGGGGCCTGAGTGGGCAAGGTGAGGGGGCCTGAGTGGGGCAAGGTGAGGGGGCCTGAGTGGGGCAAGGTGAGGGGGCCTGAGTGGGGCAAGGTGAGGGGGCCTGACTGGGGCAAGGTGAGGGGGTCTGAGTGGGGCAAGGTGAGGGGGCCTGAGTGGGGCAAGGTGAGGGGGCCTGACTGGGGCAAGGTGAGGGGGTCTGAGTGGGGCAAGGTGAGGAGGCCTGAGTGGGGCAAGGTGAGGGGGCCTGAGTGGGGCAAGGTGAGGGGGCCTGAGTGGGGCAAGGTGAGGGGGCCTGAGTGGGGAAGGGTGAGGGGGCCTGAGTGGGGCAAGGTGAGGGGGCCTGAGTGGGGAAGGGTGAGGGGGCCTGAGTGGGGCAAGGTGAGGGGGCCTGAGTGGGGAAGGGTGAGGGGGCCAGGGACGTCATCTATTGGTTTAATGGGGAAGTTTAATAAACGGATTGAATATATAAACTTGCAGTGGATCGCAGAAGGGGAGATCTTCCATTTTGTAAATAATCCTGAACATGTTAGACTGGATCTCAGTCCTGAACATGTTAGACTGGATCTCAGTCCTGAACATGTTAGACTGGATCTCAGTTCTGAACATGTTAGACTGGATCTCAGTCCTGAACATGTTAGACTGGATCTCAGTTCTGAACATGTTAGACTGGATCTCAGTCCTTGAACATGTTCGACTGGATCTTAGTTCTGAGCAGCGTCTTCAGACCTGTTTCTGCGTGGCACCCCAGGTTTTCCAGAAAGTGGCGGAGGAGAAGAAAGGCAAGGTGCACGTGTTCTACTGTGGTTCTCCAGCTCTGGCCAAAATCATCAAGGCCCAGTGTGAGAACTTTGGGTTTCACTTCTACAAGGAGAACTTCTGAGCGGCCTGCTCTCCTCTCCCCTAGCTCTCAGTCTCACTCTCACAGACTCATCCTCGTGTTCTAAAAAACAGTGGGTTCATTACAGATTAGTATTGTGCATGTGATGATTGCTCTTTCTACATGTGGTGTCTTCAAACTCTTCAAACTGTACTATGCCAGAATACAGTGTGTGTGCATATGTATGTGTATGGTTTGCGTTTGTGAATGTTGTTCCAGAATGCATACATGTGTGCATGATTTTGGATATCTGCCTTCAAATAGTGCCTGCCTTTTCTTTGTGTCTGTTGGGTCACATTTTAACTCTTAACCGCTTAGGAACTAGATGTAAGCAGTTTCTGGTATTTGCTTGTTGTATTGCTGTTGTTGCAAATGGGTCTGATGTACATTTACAGTGATGTTTCTGTTTCTGTTCAAATGTTCTATGGTAGATGCTACAGTATATATGCATTTTGATGGGTTAGCTATTAGTAGGTTACCAGAAATGTTATTACCCATCAATATGACTTAAATAAAATATGTAACTCAGTAGCATTGCGGTTTAATTAGACATATATATAATATATTATATATTATAATTATAGATATTAAATTCATTTTGATTTATGTGTCATGTTTTTAATAGATCAAATGTATATATATAAATGTAAATCATTGTCTAGCAGGTTGTTGTAAAAGAACATGTATTTTTGTAATAATAGGTAATAGGTATAGGTAATCACTATATTCAATGTTCTTTCACGTAACACCACTGTTTATTCTACAAACCTAGAAACGTCAACCTCAATTTTTCTGCACTTATGTAATTCTCCGTAATATTTTCCTCTTGGACAGGAATTTGTTGTAATAAACTCAAAACGATATAAAGCAGAATCCAAGTAAATGTCTTTACTTCCTGGCTTACTAAGTGGCCGTTATGTCTATGGTTTAAATCACTATGATATCAAGGCTAATATAGAGCTAACCTTCTTGGGTTAATTGCAATTGGAGGTCATCCATGTTCGTCTACTATATCGTTATCTCTATATATTTCAATCGGCACAGTTCACACATTGCCAACAGAGGTTAAATTGGATAGATTGACTCCAGTCATCTAGTTGTATCTACATGACACAAACAGTAAGCTAGTCTTTTCTCTTTCTAGGAGGGCGGCGTGAGTCCTAGACCTTTTTGAAAACATCGACTTGTTCTGTTTTCGATTGGTCTCTATCTGGGCTCTGTTGTTTTGACTGCCTGCCTGTTTGGACCGTTTCCTGATCTGGGAAGCTAGCTAGTTAGCAAGCTAGTTACGCAGTACACTGGGGTAGCTATCATAACGCATTAGCTGCATGCCTCACGGAAAACATTTATATCGTATTTTACAGATAATATGAATGTTAAAATTTGTAATGACCTTAGATTGTTAATAGTTATTCATATTTGTACATTAATTGTAGGTAGCGAGTAACTTGCCGTAGCCGTCTATATTTTTGCTAGCAAGCTAGCTGTCCAGCTAGCCTTGACGGGTACGCCTATGATGTCAAATATCAAGAGAAATTCAAGAAAGAAAGGTAGGCCGTGCCCTTCTGACTGACAGACCAGCGGTTAATTTAACAATCTGATGATTTTCCATTCACATAGCTAGCTGATGTCATTTTATTTTTGCACTCAAAATGTCTATGTAGTTTTATAGCTAGGTCGTTAGCCAGTGCTTGTATATCCGGGCTCAGGCTGGCAAGATTCGGCAGTACTATCAGGCTAGCTAGCTAGCTAGTACTGGCACTGCGCTAGCTGGTTTTTGTATTGGCTGGTTACCAAGTTGAGCGGGATAACGTGGCTAGCTAACGTTAGTTGTTTTTCTGGTTTGGTTTAACCTTTCTTGTAAGTTTTATTAACATGTATGCTTGCGGAATTACTTAAGTTTCCCCATTTTCTATCACTGAAATCAACAATTTGGCTGGTTAGCTGGACCGCTAAAGCTTTGACTTGGCTGATCTTTGTCTATCGAATGTGACATGTTGTTGGTAATCAGTCTCTAGCTGCTTGGCTACTGTAGCATTTGCCTTACTAGCTTGCTAGCTATTCTCTAACGTTGGCTACATTTGTTTATTTGGCTAGTTAACTTGTTATTGCCATGGACCCCTTTCACCAACGATGCATAGTTAGTTGCCTATCAAACTAACAAGATGACTAATCTTTAGCTATCTGTTAGCTAACTACGGTAGAAAACATATCTTAAGTGAAAATATTTGAACTTAAATTACGATCAGATGGTTTCTTGGGTTGTTAGATAGCACTAGTAAAAATTTAGCTAAAACACAGAAGGCTGTATTTCTCACTCATGACTAATTACTTAAAGTATCTAGGCGTTAACTAGTTCGTAAACTTGACTAAACAGTCATCAGCTTGTCTTTAGGCTAGCTACTTGGTAAACATATTGACCTCTCGTGTGGCCTTAGCTGGTTTGTTTGTTTTTGTTTAAACTGCATACGAATCTTAGCTCTACCCTTTTACTGTCAACGTTTTAAATGGGGTATCATCGTTTTAAAATGTATATCTCTAATCTGGATAGCTTCGTTTGATCAATGTTCCCCTAACCTAGGTAGGCTGCTTTAGCCTGCCCTGAAAGCAGTGACAAGTACATTTAGTCATTTAGCAGAGTAGAGTTAATAATGGTCAATAAAACAGTAATTCCACCATCCCCACCTTCCCATTGTTTATTTGAATTAACGTAGAGATAATTAAAAAAAACGAGTAAAAACCAAGGACAAGGCTGTTAAGCCGTGCCTCACAAATGTTCTGGAAACAAGGTTATGAAAGTTCAAGAGCACAATGATTTTTTTGGATGTCTGTCTGTCTTGGGATTGAAAATAGACCCACCCATCGTGGTTTGAAAGTAATGTGCTAGGCTTGGCCATCCAAGAATTGTGGGCTCCCAGTTGACTGTTATGTTGTTGGTCATGAATGTAGGAAAATCTCTCCTGGCGTTTGCAATGTCTTGACTTCCAACCCCCAGTTGCACACAGCTTTTTAAGAGGGCGCTAACAGATTCTCTCAGCCAATTAAGTGTGCAGCTGTGTTTTCATCCAATGTGGTGTTTTGCCAAACTGACCAAAATGCATCTGGATTTCAAAAGGCTCATGCACAGTCTTAGGCAAGTTTCCAGGCGTGTGGTGTCAAGTTCTGGCCGTGAGTGCACCACGTCACAGAGCTGCCTTCAGCTTACACCCCCCCTTATGAAGGACGCAAGATATTTTAGAACCAATCTCTTAATAGCACCCCAGCTCACGTTGGGAGCCCTGCTGCTAGCTGTGAGTTTACTTAACAACTAGGCCGATGTGCAGCCCATAAACCACTGCCAACCCTGCCTTGTAGTTGACCGGGCCGGTCTGTCCTGTGTCCCCCAGTGTAGAGCTGTGCATGGCGAGCGAGGTGCAGCAGGAGTGACGGAGCGTCCAGTGTGCGCAGCCTGCTAGTAGCAGCGGCAGAGCCCCCCCCCCCCCTCCCGCCCCGTCATGGCGTCCCGCCAGAGGAACGCCGTGTGCATCCTGGCCAGCCGTGAGCGAGGCTCCCAGCTCTCCGGCTCCCAGCGCCTCCTACAGCAGCTGGTGGAGGAGAAGGTTCGCTGGATGAAGTGGCAGAGTCAGGTAACGCAAGACTGGGGACGGTGGAAGGGGGGAAACGATGTGTGTGTGTGTGTGTGTGTTGGTCCTCAACACCATGTTCCTTGTAAGGCTCTAGTCCTCAGCTCCTTGTCTCCTGGACTCCTGGGTCGGTGTTCAAGCCCATGCTTACAGCAGTCGCACACAGAGGAGTTTCAGGGACAGAGGTTTCATTATCAGGTTTTTCCTATCCTTTCTTTGAAACGGCAAATCTGACCCCCCTTGCTCCCCCTCCCACACAAACACACACTCTCTTTTTATTTAGAAAAGGATATTCAACAGCCGCATCCTTGGTTATAAAAAAAAAAAAAATGTCCCTCCCACATGTGAAAACAAACCTTTGCCCCTTAGAGCAGAAGACCAGAGGAGGGGGGGTGCAGCCAGGCAGCATGCTGGCAGCGCTGGAGGAACCAGCCCACTCCTCCACTCTCCTGTGGGCGTTCCAATCTGGGGCAGAGCCGTTGTCTTTAGCCCGTCACTGTGGCAACGCTGCCATGTGCACGGCTAAATTGTTACTACGTCGGCCTATTTCTGGGCGCACGTATCTCAATGCTAAATAGGTGCTGAAACAATTAACAAGGATTGGATAAATCCTTGGAGGACCTGCTGGTTTGGAATGTGTGCCGTTTTTTCTCAATGGCCGTGTGTGTGTGTGTTTAAATCCACTTCGCCCTGCGTGAGGTCAGCCTGAGACATGTCTGTGTTTGTGTAGAAAGTGGAGCTTCCAGACAGCCCTCGCTCGACGTTTCTCCTCGCCTTCAGCCCAGATCGGTAAGCCGCCACTGAGCTTGAGCTGCATGGAGGACATCATGACTAGTGTGTCTCACAACACCACTAAACTAAGCAACACTGTTCATATCCCTCCTCCCCTCTCCTCCCCTCAGGACCTTGATGGCCTCCACCCACGTTAATCACAACATCTACATCACAGAGGTGAAGACTGGAAAGTGTCTGCATTCCCTGGTGGGGCATCGCCGCACACCCTGGTGTGTGACCTTTCACCCCACCATCCCAGGGCTGCTGGCGTCCGGGTGCCTCGATGGGGAGGTCCGCATCTGGGACCTGCATGTGAGTGCTGCTGCGTTTACCAGCCCTGAACCGAGGTGTTCCTGTAGAACAGGGGTGGAGCTTTCGTTATACATGGGTGGGACGTTTCCCCATCTACTTTTATTAAGAAAATTATATTTTACGGCCTCCTCACTTAAGCCATCCTCAGTTAAATTAAATTTGAATTAAATGTAGTTAACATTTTAATTTAAAGTTAAAAAGAAATAATAATACATTTTGACCCACCCACCGTTGACATCAAGGCTACGTCTCTTATATAGAATGTTACTCCAAGGTATCTCTCCCCCTGTGCCAACCTCTGTGTCAACCTTCCTAACACGTCTCCCCTCTGTGCCCACGCAGGGAGGCAGCGAGAGCTGGTTCACCGAGAGCAACGTGGCCATCGCCTCCTTGGCCTTCCACCCCACCGCCCAGCTCCTCCTCATCGCCACCAACAACGAGCTGCACTTCTGGGACTGGAGCAGACCGGAGCCCTTCGCTGTGGTGAAGACGGGGAGTGAGACGGAGAGAGTCAGGTACATTTCCTCAGAGCTTAAGACGGTTTGGATGGTTGGATCACCGTTGCCTAGTGTGTATTTGATGGTGTTTGATGATTAGGATGTGAATAGACGTTATTGTTCTCTTTCCAGGTTGGTGAGGTTTGATCCGTTGGGGCACAATCTCCTGACAGCGATCGTCAATCCCTCCAACCAGCAGGTGAGTCCTCTCTTGTCCTTCTACATCTCTCTTGTCCTTCTACATCTCTCTTGTCCTGCTACATCTCTCTTGTCCTGCTACATCTCTCTTGTCCTGCTACATCTCTCTTGTCCTGCTACATCTCTCTTGTCCTGCTACATCTCTCTTGTCCTGCTACATCTCTCTTGTCCTGCTACATCTCTCTTGTCCTGCTACATCTCTCTTGTCCTTCTACATCTCTCTTGTCCTTCTACATCTCTCTTGTCCTGCTACATCTCTCTTGTCCTGCTACATCTCTCTTGTCCTTCTACATCTCTCTTGTCCTGCTACATCTCTCTTGTCCCTCTACATCTCTCTTGTCCTGCTACATCTCTCTTGTCCCTCTACATCTCTCTTGTCCTGCGACATCTCTCTTGTTCTTCTACATCTCTCTTGTCATTCTACATCGCTCTTGTCCTGCTACACTTCTCTTGTCCTGCTACACCTCTCGTAGCCACAACGAGTAACACCAACCTGACTAGCCATGGCCTTGCGCTTCCCCCAGAATGAAGATGACTCGGAGGTCCCTATGGACAGCGTGGAGATGCCCCACTTCCGCCAGCGCTCCTTCCTGCCCTCCCAGCCCGTACGCCGCACCCCCATCCTCCACAACTTCCTCCACATCCTGTCGTCTCGCTCCTCCGGGGCGCCGGCAGGCAGCGATCTCCCCCGGCCCAACGTGGAGGCCAGCGGCGAGGGCCCCAGCGCCCCCCTTGGCCAGTACCCCTCGACCCACGAGCGTGGGCCTCCCTACCCCGGCTGCACCCAGCACCTGGGCATGGTGTGCCTCTGCAGCCGCTGCACTGCCAACCGCAGCCCCTCCCTGGGAGAGGGCCCCCCTCCCGCCTCCTCCAGGGCCCCACCGGAGCCCCCCCATGCCTCCACCTTCTCTTCGGCCCGGACTGAGCCCCGCCAGCCCTCAGAGAGACCCTCCGCCTTCACCTCTGTCTACTACGCCGGCGGCAGCTCCCTGCACCGTGCCGTACCCACCCCGCACCTGGCCAGCCAGCCCCTCAGCCAGCCCTCCGCTCACGAGGCCTCCGGCCGCCTGCCAGGGCCCGACTGGACGCGCAGCCTGCTCAACATGCGCCCCGGGGCTGAGAGCGGCATGCTGCCCCCCAGGACCAGCTCCTCCTCCGTCAGCCTGCTGTCCGTGCTGCGCCAGCAGGACGGCTCGTCCCAGTCCCCCGTCTACACGTCTGCCACGGAGGGCAGGGGCTTCCCCCCGCAGGGCCCTGAACCCACCCCCGGGGGCCCCAGCCAGAGGGGTGGTGGAGGCGCAGGCACCAGCAGCGGACATCACCCCTTCTGGGAGGGCGCGCGCAGCAACCCCGCCTCCTTTCGCAATGTGCTGCAGTGCAACCTGAGCCGCTACTTCATGGAGTTCGATCGCATGCAGGACCTGGAGTCTCCTCTGGGGGGCACTGGCGGTGTGGAGGGCAGCCAGGAGCAGACCCAGGAGCTGCTCAACAACAACATTGACCCCGAGAGGCCGTCGTCCTCCTCTGCCTCCTCCTCACACTACCAGCCCCCTCCTCCTCCTCCTCCTCCTCCTCCTCCTCCTCACAACTCAGAGAACCCCCCTCCCCCCAGCCCACAGACCCACTCCTCCCGGGGACACCTAAACCGCTGCCGCGCCTGCCACAACCTGCTCACCTTCAACCACGACTCCCAGCGCTGGGAGCGCACCAGCCAGGCTGCCTCCACCTCCGCCCAGGAGCCCCCCTCCTGGCAGGCCCCCGGCCCGGCCTACGACGAGGGGGGCCAAGGGCCTCGGAGGGACCCCCAGGCCCACGAGAGGAGGGCCCCGGCAGCGGAGCCGAGTGAAGTGTCCCCCGGGGGAGGCGCTGGGCCGGTGCCCTTCCCCGGGGCTTCCTCTTCCCCCCAGCCTGGGGAGCAGACAGTGGGCCTGGTGTACAACCAGGAGACAGGCCAGTGGGAGAGGGTGTACAGGCAGGCAGCTTCCGGACGCCCTGCAGACACACCGCCTGAGGCCTTAAACCAGGAAATGCCTGTGGACAACCCAGATGAGGACTCTCTCAGGAGGTAGGCTTCACAGCCGATAAGGAAACACCGTTCTGCCTCTGAGGGTTTTTTCTCAGACTTGTCATCGAGTTGAAGTACCAGTTTAATCTGGTTCCAAGGCTGTGTTTTTTAATCCTAAGAGATGTTTGTTGGTGCTTAAACGTCCTGTGATGTTTGCTGACTGTTGTGTCCTGTGTCTCAGGAGGCTGCTGGAGTCGTCTCTCCTTTCCCTGTCCCGCTACGACATGGGAGGCTCCAGAGACCACCCCATCTACCCCGACCCTGCCAGGTACAGCCCCCAGCACGGCCCCCAGCACGGCCCCCAGCACAGCCTCTGTGTGTGTGTGTGTGTTCCTGGGTATGCTAGGTTCTGTATTCCATCCCAGTAACAGAGCTGGTTCCTGGGTCTGCAGGTTGTCCCCTGCAGCCTACTATGCTCAGAGGATGATCCAGTACCTGTCCAGGAGGGACAGCATCCGCCAGCGCTCACTGCGCTACCAGCAGAACCGCCTGAGGACGCTGTCGTCCTCCTCGGACAGCCCGGCTGGCAACCCCTCCGCCGCCATGGAGAACAGCGACGTGGACTTCGAGGAACTGGAGTGAGTCTTGATTTCCTGTCTTTGTCCTGGCGCTCCACCTCCCATGTCTTCTGAGGGAGTCTTCATAGAAGCTTTATCCTGATTAGGGCTGTCACGATAACTACTTTCGTTGGACGATAAGTAATAGAAATAATCGCGATGTATGTGCAACGCAGGGTAACTAATGGGTTAATTTTAAACGGATGTTAGTCTAAACTGACTGTGGAGTTAACCTATCAGATTGAGATGGTTCGGTGGTTTGGGCCAATGAAATGATACCTAGATATTGAGGGTCGCCCTTAGAAAAGAGCGGGGGAAACCCTGGGAGTGAAACCAGAGATTTCCTTCGAAGAGATTGATGTATGTAAAATGTTGTGAAAGGAAAAGAGAAAACGATTATAAAGAAAATCAAAGTGCTCATACTAAGTAATAATAACAAAGATATTATTATTATTAGAGACTGATCTTTCAGAGCCTGGAGCCATCGGTATTGGGAAATGGCAGTTGCACACTTTCGACCGACATTTATGAATATTGTTTTTTATGTTTCTGTGTTATCCAATTTGTAATTACGGATGTTATTAGAGTCGAAGGGTGCACCCAGAAAGTAATTGATTGTATTAATATCTGTGGGAGATTGTTTTATCAATGCACGTAAGACCATTCAGAATCAGAATGGGATTTATTCGCCATGAAAGTTTGCACAGACAAGGAATTTGCTTTGGCAGGAAGGTGCATACAATAAACATATAGGGACCTAAAATTTAAATCAAATCAAATTTATTTGTATAGCCCTTTTTACACGCAAGCATGTCACAGAGGGCTTCACATATGCCCATAGAACTGCCCCTCAACCAACCTAAACCCTCAAGGAAGACAAGGAAAAACTCCCAAAAAACTGTCAACAGGAGAAAAAAAAAAAAAATGGAAGAAACCTTGGGAGGAGCAATTCAGAGAGGGATCCCCTCCTCCAGAGACGGTTGGTGAGAGAGAGGAGCAGAACACAGGCTAAACATAGTCATACAGTGTCGATGGGTTTTAAAACACCAAAATCCATTATTATCCATAGTTTTTCGGCATCATCCTTTGAGAGAAATTTTCGTATTTTGGCAATATTACGTAGATGGAAAAATGCAGTTCTAGTAATTTGCTTAATATGGTACTCAAACGAAATATGTGGACTATCTATACTAAGGGTACATAAACTAGCAGTACTAAGTGGAACTACTGCTAGTTTATGTACCCTTAGTATAGATAGTCCACATATTTAAATTTACTTTAGTTATTAGTTTCTTTGACTTCTGATAATAGAAGTCAAAGACTTCTGATAATACTACATGTTGCAACTCAGTACTACTGCTACCTCTTGTTCCCATCTAATTTCTTCTGATCAATTGGCCTGTTCATCCCATTTAGTATAGTTAACAACTTTGTTACATATGCGATATTATAGTGTTGATAGAGCCTCCTGTCTGTATTCTCTCCTGGCATTCCCCTCCCTTCCTGTCTCTTCCTGGACTGGTGATGGACGTCTTGGTCCTTAACTTCCTTGTGTCTTGATGTTTGTGTCGTTCAGTGACAACGGAGACCGGACAAGGCACAGAACACCTCGCAACGCCCGCATGTCCGCTCCCTCGCTGGGACGCTTCGTTCCCAGGTCCGTCATACATCCAGACTCCCTCTAAGGCTCTATATCTATATACATACATACATCAAATGTACATGGAGATGTATATGAATCTACTGGACAGTGCGTTTTGTTGAGTCGCTGTGCTCTAACTGTCTCTGTCCACTCTGTCCTGCAGACGGTTCCTGCTTCCTGAGTACCTGCCATATGCTGGAATCTTCCATGAGAGAGGTCAGCCTGGCCTGGCCACACACTCCTCTGTCAACAGGGTTCTAGCAGGTACACTTCCTGTCTAGCACCACTCCACAGCTGCCCTCAGTGCAGCCCTATCTGCTCTCCAGGTTTCACATCTGTCACTTCCTGTCTAGCACCACTCCACAGCTGCCCTCAGTGCAGCCCTATCTGCTCTCCAGGTTTCACATCTGTCACTTCCTGTCTAGCACCACTCCACAGCTGCCCTCAGTGCAGCCCTATCTGCTCTCCAGGTTTCACATCTGTCACTTCCTGTCTAGCACCGCTCCACAGCTGCCCTCAGTGCAGCCCTATCTGCTCTACAGGTTTCACATCTGTCAACTGTCAGTAGTGTCCTACCTCTGTGGTAGTATCAACTCCGTGCTGGTTAGGCTTGTGTGTTTTGATTCACCTGGTTGCTGACCGCTAATGTTTGTCTGACCGGTCAGGTGCCTCCATCGGTGATGGCCAGTCCGCGGTCGCCAGCAACATTGCCAACACCACCTACCGGCTGCAGTGGTGGGACTTCACCAAGTTTGACCTCCCAGAGATCAGCAACGGTACAGGCAGCCCTCCCCGCGCTAGCATGCCTTCTCTTAACACGTTGGCCATATTTGTTTCCACATTTATTTATTTGTAAATCACAAGTTAATTTATTAGTAAGTTCACAAGTAGTGTTTTATTTATTTATTAGTATTCTATTTATAGTTGATTTTTTTTTTATATTTACAGTTGACCAAACTCTTACTTATTTTCTTGAACATGGTGCCCCTCCCTCCTCCTAGCCTCAGTCAACGTGCTGGTGCCAAACTGTAAGATCTACAACGATGCCAGCTGTGACATCTCTGCAGACGGCCAGCTCCTGGCCGTGTTCATCCCCAGCAGCCAGCGAGGCTTCCCTGACGAGGGCATCCTGGCCGTCTACTCCCTGGCCCCTCACAACCTGGGCGAGATGCTGTACACCAAGAGATTCGGTCAGTCAGCAACACCACCTGGAAGCCCTCATAAGTAGACCACGTCATTAGTCCGTTCAGATCACACTTAAGGTTAAGGTATTATTGGCTGTTTAGGCCAATCAGATCTGTGTAGAATCCTGTAAGATCGGTGTGTGAGTGAGTGCTGATGATGTCCTGGTTCGTCCCAGGTCCCAACGCCATCTCCGTCAGCCTTTCTCCTATGGGCTGCTACGTCATGGTGGGGCTGGCCTCACGCAGGATCCTGCTGCACCCCTCCACTGACCACATGGTGGCCCAAGTGTTCAGGCTGCAGCAGCCCCACGGAGGAGAGACTTCCATCAGGGTGAGAAGGGGAGGGGAGGGCCTGGGGAGGGGCTGGGGAGGGGTGAGGAGGGGAGGGGAGGGGAGGGCCTGGGGAGGGGAGGGGAGGGGAAGGGTGGGGAGGGGAGGGGAGGGGAGGGGAGGGGTGGGGAGGGGAGGGGAGGGGAGGGGAGGGAAGGGCCTGGGAGGGCTGGGGAGGGGCTAGGGAGGGGCTGGGGAGGGGAGGGGTGTTGAGGGGAGGGGAGGGGTGGGGTGAGGAGGGGAGGGGCTGGGGAGGGGTGGGGAGGGGTGGGGAGGGGAGGGGTGAGGAGTTGGTTTAGATGCAGTCCTGAGGGCACATGTGAAGCCCTCTGTGGTGAACAAAAGAAAAAGAAAATACAAGGGACAAATAAACAATACAAAAATATATAATATATGTATAAACATATAAACAACAGTAAGCAACTACAGTATGAACACACAATATAAACACATAAGCAATGACAAACCAGTGAGTGTACGCTGTATTTCCTCTGACAACTGTGTTTTGGTGGCGTTCCCTAGATGGTGTTCAATGTAGTGTACCCCATGGCCCCCGACCAGCGCAGACATGTCAGCATCAATTCAGCCAGATGGCTGCCAGACCCGGGCATGGGCCTGGCCTACGGCACCAACAAAGGAGACCTGGTCATCTGCCGGCCCGTGTGAGTGTTCCCCTCTCAGACTCAGGTCCACTAACCCTAACCCTCCCTGTTCAGAGCCCGCAGACTCAACAATGGAAGCTGCTCTCCTGATGTGTTGGTGCTAAACCTGTCCTATAACGAGGGCGCGATCCGAGAGGTTCCCCACACTGGAGCTCAGTTCATGATTAGATTAGATTAGATTAATTGTCATTTTAAGCAGGAAGCCGATGGAATGGCTGTGGTCAATTATCAGTTGCTAATAAGGTCACAGTCTGGATGATTGCTTGAAGGAATCCCCTGTCAGTGACAGATCTGATTACAGCTTTGTCTCTGTGGAAAGAGTCATGATGTGTGTTCCACAGGTTCTACCGCAGCGACGGGGAGAGCACTGCAGAACCCAGCACAGAACCCATATTCTCCGTCAACAACAGTGGGGGCACCAGCAGAACCCGCGGTACAGAGAGGCCAGGGTGAGAAGCCTTCGCCCCCTCATGTCTGAGCCCACTCACATCTGAGCCCCACTCACATCTGAGCCCACTCACATCTGAGCCCTAGTCACGTCTGAGCCCTAGTCACGTCTGAGCCCCACTCACATCTGAGCCCACTCACATCTGAGCCCCACTCACATCTGAGCCCTAGTCACATCTGAGCCCTAGTCACATCTGAGCCCTAGTCACATCTGAGCCCTAGTCACATCTGAGCCCACTCACATCTGAGCCCTAGTCACATCTGAGCCCTAGTCACATCTGGGCCCCACTCACATCTGAGCCCCACTCACATCTGAGCCCCACTCACATCTGAGCCCTAGTCACATCTGAGCCCTAGTCACATCTGAGCCCTAGTCACATCTGAGCCCCACTCACATCTGAGCCCACTCACATCTGAGCCCTAGTCACATCTGAGCCCTAGTCACATCTGAGCCCCACTCACATCTGAGCCCCACTCACATCTGAGCCCCACTCACATCTGAGCCCTAGTCACATCTGAGCCCTAGTCACATCTGAGCCCCACTCACATCTGAGCCCACTCACATCTGAGCCCTAGTCACGTCTGAGCCCCACTCACGTCTGAGCCCTAGTCACGTCTGAGCCCTAGTCACGTCTGAGCCCTAGTCACGTCTGAGCCCTAGTCACGTCTGAGCCCTAGTCACGTCTGAGCCCTAGTCACGTCTGAGCCCTAGTCACATCTGAGCCCTAGTCACGTTTGAGCCCACTCACATTTGAGCCCTAGTCACATCTGAGCCCTAGTCACGTCTGAGCCCACTCACGTCTGAGCCCTAGTCACATCTGAGCCCACTCACGTCTGAGCCCTAGTCACGTCTGAGCCCACTCACGTCTGAGCCTTAGTCACGTCTGAGCCCACTCACGTCTGAGCCCTAGTCACATCTGAGCCCACTCACGTCTGAGCCCTAGTCACGTCTGAGCCCTAGTCACGTCTTAGCCCACTCACGTCTGAGCCCTAGTCACATCTGAGCCCTAGTCACATCTGAGCCCTAGTCACGTCTGAGCCCACTCACGTCTGAGCCCTAGTCACGTCTGAGCCCACTCACGTCTGAGCCCTAGTCACATCTGAGCCCTAGTCACGTCTGAGCCCTAGTCACGTCTGAGCCCTAGTCACATCTGAGCCCTAGTCACGTCTGAGCCCACTCACGTCTGAGCCCTAGTCACGTCTGAGCCCTAGTCACGTCTGAGCCCTAGTCACGTCTGAGCCCACTCACGTATGAGCCCTAGTCACGTCTGAGCCCTAGTCACATCTGAGCCCTAGTCACGTCTGAGCCCTCTCACATCTGAGCCCTAGTCACGTCTGAGCCCTAGTCACGTCTGAGCCCTAGTCACTATGGGTGGAACGGTACACTGAAGTCACGGTTCGGTTCATACCGCGGTTCAGACATCACGGTTCGGTACGAGTTCGGTACAACGGAGGGAAAAGCAAAACAAACCAGGTTCCTCTACGAGTGAATACGGCGCATTGAAGAGGACATGTAAATTCTGGGTTACCAGAAACCGAAGTTTTCCCAAACTTGCAATCTTAAAGAGGCCGGCGGGTCTTCTATCTCTCGTGGGTCGCCACCACTCGCCATATTCGTCCTTAGTGCTGCTAGCTAGCCTATCTCTGACTCACGGCGGCGCCAATCAGAGCTTCAGAGCTACAGACAGCGTTGGGAAAGTTCACTTTCTACATTAACTAGTTCAGTTCATAGTTCAAAATGTTGAATTATGAACTAAGTTCACAGCTCCCAAAAATGTTGCGAGCTATAATTTTTCTAAATTATTTCCACAGTCCATATAGAACCACAGACAGCAATTGTTTTATTAGTTTGGCTGCCGTTGCCAGATTGAAATCTCTATGTCTGCAATGCCGCTCTCGGCCTCTACGCAACTTCGGCGCTCTCACGCTTGCCAGGCATAGACGGTAGAAGAAAGCACACGCAGCGATTGACTGGTTGGGCAACCCTGGATACAGGACTGTTAATGGTGTGTTTTTCGCCTGGAAGTCTCTAGAAATCTGGCACCTTATTGAACGAAATTAAAGAGTGAACGTGCCGTTCACAGACACCAGAATGAACGCGTTCACAGTATCGTTCATCAGGCAGTAATACAGTATGTTCAGTTCACGTTCACCAAAATTCTGACAGAGTTCATGAACTTTCGTTCAATGAACGCGTTCAGACGCAACACTGGCTACAGATTAGATGTCCCTAAAGAACACGAGTATCTAACAGTAGTTCTGCATTACATTAATTAATTTGCACGCAAGTTTTATTTATTTTTATACCGTGTATTCCCCGTGTAATTTCATGCACCAAACCGGTACGAATACATGTACCGTTCCACCCCTACTAGTCACTCACGTCCCTCTGGAACACTACCTGTGTGCATGTAGGAGCCACGATGGGAGAATGTTACTTAATGATCCCAAAGTCATAGTTCATCATTTCTGGTCAGTGTGGGCCTATAAGACAAATGTCCAAACCAAATGCACATAAATTGAGTAATGATTGTCAAGGCTCCCCTTTAAGACAACAAGGGACATCATATGCAGTGGAGTGGTTGTAAGAGCAGCGTAACTTAAACCCTTTCTACGCCATTAAACATTCCTAAACCAGGATCACATCTCCAGCCGCGTCAGGCTGAAGTCACGGAGCCCACAGCTCCTCTGGGGTTCATCCTGACCTCTCCTGTCCTCTGAGGTTCATCCTGACCTCTCCTGTCTCCTCTGGGGTTCATCCTGACCTCTCCTGTCTCCTCTGTGGTTCATCCTGACCTCTCCTGTCTCCTCTGAGGTTCATCCTGACCTCTCCTGTCTCCTCTGGGGTTCACCCTGACCTCTCATGTCTCCTCTGGGGTTCATCCTGACCACTCCTGTCTCCTCTGGGGTTCATCCTGACCTCTCTTGTCTCCTCTGGGGTTCATCCTGACCTCTCCTGTCTCCTCTGGGGTTCATCCTGACCTCTCTTCTCTTCTCTGGGGTTCATCCTGACCTCTCCTGTCTCCTCTGTGGTTCATCCTGACCTCTCCTGTCTCCTCTGTGGTTCACCCTGACCTCTCCTGTCTCCTCTGAGGTTCATCCTGACCTCTCCTGCCTCCTCTGGGGTTCATCCTGACCTCTCTTGTCTCCTCTGGGGTTCATCCTGACCTCTCCTGTCTCCTCTGGGGTTCATCCTGACCTCTCCTGTCTCCTCTGGGGTTCATCCTGACCTCTCTTGTCTCCTCTGGGGTTCATCCTGACCTCTCCTGTCTCCTCTGGGGTTCATCCTAACCTCTCCTGTCTCCTCTGGGGTTCATCCTGACCTCTCCTGTCTCCTCTGGGGTTCATCCTAACCTCTCCTGTCTCCTCTGGGGTTCATCCTGACCTCTCCCGTCTCCTCTGGGGTTCATCCTGACCTCTCTTGTCTCCTCTGGGGTTCATCCTGACCTCTCCCGTCTCCTCTGGGGTTCATCCTGACCTCTCCCGTCTCCTCTGGGGTTCATCCTGACCTCTCCCGTCTCCTCTGGGGTTCATCCTGACCTCTCCCGTCTCCTCTGTCCCAGGCCTCCCAGCAGACCAGGCTGGAGACCGGACAGGGACATGGGCCTGATGAACGCCATCGGCCTGCAGCCCCGCCACCCCGCCCCCTCCGTCACCTCCCAGGGGACCCAGACGCCGGTGGTGCAGCTGCAGAATGCAGAGACCCAGACGGAGAGGGACCTCGCCACCCCCAGCACCTCCCACACCGCACCTGGTGAGGGGCAGTCACCTCCATGGTGAACAACCATGTCCAGCAGGGATACATGAAGGGGGCAGCCAGGGAGAGGAAAATGTAATAATGAAGGATGTATTCATTTAGCAGATGTGTTTATCCAAAGCGTCAGACAGCACAGAGAGGGGGAATACAACCTGGGTCCTTGATCTGCAGTCACATGCTGCACCGCAGAGCTGCACCCTGCCAAGCACGGTAGGCTCACCACTGTGTTTACTGTGTTTCTGGGGCTCAGCAGAGCCGCTACAGGAAGTGGCCTCCACCAGCGCCGGGGCTGCAGGAACCCTGGAGCCACAAGGCAGCAGTGCCATGGACGGGCCCCTGGGGGGCGGGCCCCTGGCGGACGCCAGCACCGAGGCCAGCACCTCCACCGCCCACACTGGTAACCCCTCACCTGCTTGTCCTCCTGATAACCAGGGCTGCCATCAAGCACTGGGGTTTACAGGTTAAAAGGGCCTGATCTGCAACAAAAAAAAGGGGGGGGGGGGGATCGGTGATGGATTTATGTAACGTAACTGTAATGGAATACATTTGTGAGTTGAGCAAATGTTGTGAAAGCTGTCTATTTAGAGCTAGTAAAGGAAGGATCTATGTTACGGAAGGTTTTCCTGACGCCGTGTCCCTCTGCCCCCAGGTGACGCCCCAGAATACGCCCCCGGGGAGGACGCCCTGGCGAGGATCCGCCGGCTCATCGCCGAGGGCGGCATGACGGCGGTGGTGCAGCGCGAGCAGAGCACCACCATGGCCTCCATGGGCGGCTTCGGCAACAACATCATTGTCAGCCACCGCATCCACCGTGGCTCCCAGACCGGCACCGGACGCGCCCCCGGCCCCTCCTCCTGCCCCCTCACCATCACCCAGCCCCAGCCCAGCCAGACACAGACCCTCCGGCTCACACTGGAGCACCCACCCCTCACAGAGGCCCCCATGTGGGGGCCCACCGCCCTCTCGCGGCCCCAGCCCCCAGCGCTCCTCCCAGACGGGGCCGAGCCGGGCCTGGCCATGGGCCTGGACAACGTGTTTGAGGGAGGACGGGCGGCCGCCGCTGACCCGGCTCCCTCCTCCTCCGGACTCTTCTCCCCCTCCCCCTCCTCCAGCTCTCACGCTGCCTCCCCCTCCTCCAGCAACCGCAACAACAACAACAGCAGCCGCAGTAGTTACCCTGGCGACCCCTACAGCAGGTAGCCCTGGGTCTAGTCTCAGCCCAGGACCAGGAGAGCTTCGCTAAGAAGCAACACAGCAGGCGACAGACTGGTGATAGCGGCCATGCTGTCTGCGAGAGACTGGCGAGAGGCTCTGTGTTCCAACCAGAGCACCTCCTCTGCTGGTCCTACAAGCCTTATCTCTTCAGAATGGGGGCTTGACTGCAGAGTCTCCTCGATGCGAGCCCCCACCCAGCCGGGAGCCTTCAGCTCTCCCTCCTCTTCTATGTGGGTGTGCACTTTCACTGCACTTAATGGACCTAGTTGTTTGATCATTCCATGTCAGAAAGGGCTTCTACTTGAATGGTGCCAGCGCCGAGGGCGGCCGCTGCTGAGTGTGCCGGTCTTTTCTCCGTGCATAGGCTTGACGAAACGAAGGCTGTTCCCTGTCAAGTGCCATGTGAGTGTCTGGGATGAACACAGGCTCTCCATACGGCCACAGTTGGTGCCATGCAGATAGAAATGTGGTGCCATGCAGAGATCGGAAGAGAGAAAAAATAAAATCAAGAGTGAACATTGTGTAAATGTAATATGATGATGACTAAAAGAAGAGCTCCTACTGTGTGAATCATGGGGTTGTGTGTGTGACCTTTCAGTTGAATCCACACCTCTTAGGACTTTCTACCGCTGTTGTGGACTCTCCTCTCATGACCTTGGGGTGCACAGCGCCTTGTGGGAGACGGACTGTCTGACCCCGGGGTGCTTCCTGTTCCAGCTACTACAGACAGTCACGCTGGTGGATGTAATGTTACATGACCTATCAATCATTTCTGACTTTATTGATGATGAACCGTGCTGTTGTTTCACTGCATGTTTTCAGTAATGCTGCGCTTGATGACATGGAACGTCACAGGACAGACATGCCTGGTGACATGCCTGGTGACATGTGACATGCCTGGTGACATGTGACATGCCTGGTGACATGTGACATGCCTGGTGACATGTGACATGCCTGGTGACATGTGACATGTGACATGTGGACACATGTAGAAATAAAGGAGCGATCCAGCCAGCTGTTGAGGCTTTAAGGAAGGCGGAGGGGGTCCCTGAGGCCTGGCCTCAGGGACCCCCTCCCCATACCCGGTGGGGGTGGAGGGGGGCCGGTGGGGGTGGAGGGGGGCCGGTGGGGGTGGAGGGGGGCCGGTGGGGGTGGAGGGGGGCCGGTGGGGGTGGAGGGGGGCGTCTCTGAGGCGGTTCTTTCTCAGTCCGACCACACCCGGCACTGACACACCCACCGCCTGGAAATCCCTGAGGAGCCGCTTGTGTGTGGATGCTTGGAACTGTGCCTGTGTGTGTCTGTGTGTTAGTGTGTTGGCGTGGGGCAGACAGCTGGTATATGTAGCATCTTTCTCTAGTTAACTCTGCTCTTGAACGGTGTGATTTGGTGCATTGCGCACTCCGGGAAGAGAGAGCTTGGATTGTAATCTCAACCTGCCCTCGCTCGCCCACCTAACCCCTCAGCTGAACTAGGAAATGAGAAACCAAACTTGAATTCTTGGTCATCATATATTTTTAGATGGGAGTTTTGTAAAGTCAAAGGCTCTTCATAGCCTGTTGTGAGAGTGTCCTTAGCATATCATTTCAACACCAAGCCCCAAAACCAAGCTTACACAGGATAACTAAATATCCTGCATTCTTACTTTTTTAATTATTATGACTAAACCCATACGGCTTTAGCTATTCCACATTTTAATCGCTTTGTAGGTTCTTTCTTGATAGAGTTGATGTGTGCGCGTACGTACGTGTGTGTGTGTGTGTGTGTGCTGGGGGGTGGAGAATAGGACCAGAGAGAGGGCAGAGAGGGGGCAGAGAGGGGGCAGAGAGGGGGCAGAGAGAGGGCAGAGAGAGGGCAGAGAGAGGGCAGAGAGAGGGCAGAGAGAGGGCAGAGAGGGGGCAGAGAGAGGGCAGAGAGAGGGCAGAGAGAGGGCAGAGAGAGGGCAGAGAGAGGGCAGAGAGAGGGCAGAGAGAGGGCAGAGAGAGGGCAGAGAGAGGGCAGAATGGGTGCGTTGTCTGGTTTGAAGATGTGCAGTGAGTCCTTGTGGGGCTGGAAGAGAGCGTGTTACTGCATCGTGTCAGAACTGTCTCAGTGGGTAGAAGAAAGTCTAAATGCCCGGCATTGAAAAAAAAACAGTTGAATTATCTGAAGGCTTTACTTGATTTAATGAAAATTTTAAACAATATTTTGGCTGTTCATGTGTCTGTTTTGTGTAAAAAGAAAAAAAAAAAGACAACAAACTAAAAAAGCACCACTTTTACCCCATATCATGCTCTCACTGTCACCCTGATAGGTGATCATACTGTAGGTCCAGCACACTATGGACAACTTGCAAACAGAACCGTTTCATCAAATGTTACTGCTGTCAAATCTAGTTTGTGGCCTCGTCTTGTGTGACACCCACTGAGGGTTCCACCTGTTGGGTGTTTTGCTGTGAAACCACAAACATGTCAAGTACAGGATGAGAAACATCTACATGCTCAGTTACATACATGTAGACTTTTTTCAACGACACAAGGTTTTCAGATTGAGCAGTGGGAAAATGTACCAATGGAGCAACACTTGCTGCTAACGAAGTCTGTGTAGTGACTTAGTTCATTAAAGTCATCATCATGCTTAACACTATGTTCTTTGGTGAGGTACTTTGGTAACAATCTGGAATCGATGCATTAAGAACAAGTTACTGCTTTCTTTTGCCGAGAGATTATTTACAGTACTTAAATATTTAGAGAATAAACCTACATGTCAGGTTTTTATCCATTCATATATTTTCACAGATGGTGAGGGGCAGACTGGATTCCTTGATTTAGTTGGTTTGTGAGCCTTAATTTGATGTGGTTTTAAAGTCTCAGAAATAGCCAAAGCTTCTTTTGGTATGAGAGATGGAGTTGGAAGTCTTACATTTAGGTGGTATGAAGGAGTTCTCAGACTGGCTCTGTATTCTTTAACGCTTCTTCTCAAACTTCCTGTACTACACCTGGTGCTGTGCGGTATGTAGCCAGACTGTGACTTTCTGATATTCTAATCATCAACAACAAAACTAACACAGAAGTTAAAGTCGAGACTCACTGCTGTCTGGCCCCCATGTTTCACAAATAGTTTTATCCGCGTGGTGGATTTTTTCTTTTACATTTGTTTTATGACAGACTACAGTTACCAAGTTTAAACATGCACCCTTCAAGGTCCTATTTCAATTTTATTCACAAACAACCGTGATGCTGCATCTTCAGGCCAGACTGTTGGGCTGCAGTGAGCGGGCTGCAGTGAGCGGGCTGCAGTGAGCGGGCTGCAGTGAGCGGGCTGCAGTGAGCGGGCTGCAGTGAGCGGGCTGCAGGCTGCTCACTGCAGCCAATGTCTCTGTTCTGCTCTCTAAGCTGTCACCAGCCTCAGTGGGGTTTGAGAGTGATGATGATGTGAGGAAGATGTTATTTGAAGCAAGATTGAGATTATTCCATTTCAGATTTTAACAAGTGCTATGGGAACACCAAAGATCCTGTGTAAATGTTGACAACAAAAAAGGAAATAAAAATGGTAAAACTTGATGCCATGAGTCCATGACTGGGTCTGTCTGAGTCTCTTGTAAACCTTCTGAAGAGCTTCACCAGAGCTCCTTAGCCTGGTGACAAGCCTCCTGAGCACCTTCACGCTAGGGGGGGAGGGGGGAGGGGTGGGGAGGGGGGAGTGGGGAGGGGGGAGGGCAGGGGAGGTGACATCACTTGGGGGTGGTCTTACTGTGGATGACATCACTTGGGGGTGGGGAGGGGGGAGGTGACATCACTTGGGGGTGGTCTTACTGTGGATGACATCACTTGGGGGTGGTCTTACTGTGGATGCGGAAAGGCAGCTTTAGAGGAGTGGGTTGAGAGGCTCCGAGACAGAGCAGGACCTGGGAGAGTTGGGTTTACACTGGTAACCAAGATGCTGAATGACTTTATGTAAACAGTGTGAGGATGCAGGGGTGTTGACGGAACAAGTCACCAAGGAACCTTCCAGCATGGACGGGAGACAGGCTGAGAGAGGCGAGCTGCCTCTGAACTTCAGTGGTGAGTTCACAGCTTTATCAGCTAGTGCTGGGTCTACAACTGATGTATCCACTTCAGCGAAAATAGATGGTAATCATGTTGTATGGAAGTGAAATACACATGCAGTAGTTTTTGAATGTATACTGTATGTAGAAGGTTTCTTCAGGATTTTTTTGATGTTGTTAAACATGGTCAATATGCTCATATCCTTTCGAAAAACAATCCTTGGAAGTTTGTTTGAGAACTGCTAGATTATAATGATCAGCCACATTTGAAATCACTTCAGTTAATTGAACCTTTGTGCTTGTTTAATATTTCTTCCCCAGGAGCCACACAGCTTGTTTCAGCTGAGGATCCTAACACCAGTTGGGTTGGTTCCTGCGGTAACGGCTCGTGTCGGTCGTCCTGGCGACCAGGATGCTCCTACGGCACGGCCGGACTGGTCCTCATCGCCGTGTTCCCCGCCTCCCTCAGCATCCTCACTGTCCTCGGCAACGCTCTGGTGATGCTGGCAATCACAGTCAACAAGCAGCTGCAGACCATCAACAACTACTTCCTGTTCAGCCTGGCATGTGCGGACCTGATCATCGGGCTCCTTCCCATGAACCTTTACAGCCTCTACCTCATCATGGGCTACTGGCCGATGGGAGCAGTAGTCTGTGACCTTTGGTTGGCGCTGGACTACGCGGTCAGTAACGCCTCAGTCATGAACCTCCTCCTGATCAGCTTCGACCGCTACTACTGTGTGACCCAGCCTCTGATCTACCCGGCCCAGCGCTCCCCCAGGGTGGCCGGGGGCATGATCGCGGCGGCCTGGCTGCTCTCCTTCCTCCTCTGGGTGCCTGCCATCCTCCTGTGGCAGCACCTGCACCACACTCTCCCTGAGGGGAAGTGTTACATCCTGCTCCTCGCCAGTCCCACCGTCACCCTGGCAACCACCCTCCCCTCCTTCTACATCCCTGCCGCCATCATGATCGTCCTGTACGCCCGCATCTCCCTGGCCAGCAGGAGCCGGCTGGCCAAGCTGCGCTTGGAGGGCAGGAAGAGGGGGGCCTCTAGTGGTGGATGCTGGCGCGGCGCGCGCAGGAAGGGTGGAGCTGTGTCCTCTGAGAGGGAGATGGAGAGTGACTGGGAGAAGGTTCATGAGGTCGCCTCTGTTGAAGGTGAGACCAGTGTCTGTCCTAAGCAGGACGCACGGCTATCAAACGCTCCCCTTGATTCTACAGGGGAGGCCAGAATAGAAGCCACTTATGATATCCCTCACGCAGCGCCCTCACCCAGAGAGACCACGCCAGACCCCACAGCTGTCCAACACAGCAGAGCAGAGTTCAGCCACCTCACCACAGTGGTTCAACCACACCCTCCTCACAACGGCTCCTGTGCATCAGAAGCGCTGTATGCTCTCCCCAGCTTCAGTAGGAGCCGGGCGAAGACCCGGAGGCGGGTTGGAGCGAGGGAGAGGAAGGTGACCAGGACTGTCTTGGCTATCCTGCTGGTCTTCCTCCTCACCTGGACCCCCTATAGCGTCATGGCCGTCATTGGAACGTTCTGTCACTACTGCGTGCCTGACAGCATGTGGACCCTGGGCTACTGGCTCTGCTACATCAACAGCACCATCAACCCTGCCTGCTACGCCCTCTGCAACCCCACCTTCAGAAGGACCTTCCGCAACCTTCTACGGTGTCGATGCAGGAACGTGGGATGGATGTGCAGGTGAATGTGACGGATGTGGAGGTGAATGGGACGGATGTGCAGGTGAATGTGACGGATGTGCAGGTGAATGTGACGGATGTGCAGGTGAATGTGACGGATGTGCAGGTGAATGTGACGGATGTGGAGGTGAATGTGACGGATGTGCAGGTGAATGTGACGGATGTGCAGGTGAATGTGACGGATGTGGAGGTGAATGTGACGGATGTGCAGCTGAATGTGACGGATGTGCAGCTGAATGGGATGGATGTGGAGGTGAATGTGACGGATGTGCAGCTGAATGTGACGGATGTGCAGCTGAATGTGACGGATGTGCAGGTGAATGGGACGGATGTGCAGGTGAATGTGACGGATGTGCAGGTGAATACGGATCTCGCGTAGTATGTCCTCATAATATAATAGGTTTGTTTGTTAAAACGATTCTGTTCACTGTTATTCTGTCCACATAGTGTCTTCATGTGATGATGGCAAGATGTCATAGAGATGTTTGATTAGGAGTGATTAGTTAGCTGTGTTAGAGATTCTGTATTGCAACCGAAATATTACTTGTTTCAATACCAGTATCATTTGTGTAAAGTGATATTTTTTTCAAAGTGTGCCTCCGGTTTTTATTGCATTGTACTGTATATATTCAATATGCATAGATACACTGTATGAATTCATATTCATAATAGAAATTCAAACATACCAAACATATTGTTGTTAAACAAAAACAGTACAGTTTTAATTTGTCTTTTTAAACAAACCTCATTTGTAATTATGCCACAATTTTTCTTCTTTGATATCTTACACACTTGCAATGCCTATTAATCTACCATTTTCTAGCATAGAACTCATTCAATATATTCAGTAACACCCTCAATCATTGTAGAAGCATTACGATATTTTTCATTGCATGATTTGGATGTTAATTACCTAAAGCTGTATAACTATCTACAAATGTTTGAGTTCTTTAAAATTTTCAGTTAAAACAGGTGATAAACTCTTGACTATGATGACTGAATTAGGTTTCATCGTTCCCTAGCAAAAGCAATATTTAAAAAGTTTACACCTTTTAATCCAAAAAAACAAAACAGAAACCACCCGGTGTGGTGACCAGACATGAGACACAGGAAGGACAGGGGGGGCAGTACAAGGTGTGTTGCTGTTTCAAGGAAGAGAAATCGCTCAGACGCGGAAGCGCTGGCCGAGTGTTTGGCAAAGGAAGGAAGATGTTGATTGTGCTGCTGAAGTAAGCCAGAGTTCGCCCCTGCTGAGTCCTGGTCCCACTCTCTCTAGTTCCCGTTCCTCTTTTTATCGCCTGGAAAAAGAAACACAAAAGGTGTAAACTTCACAATGGCACTGGAACCAGAGGAAAAAACTTGGAAAATAGCGTGATATCCAACTTTAACCCTGAGGTTGGTTTTTGATTTCAAGTCATGGTTCTAGCAGGGTAGACTGAGTCACTGGCTGGGTCACAAGCCAAAATAAAAGGACTGAATAATTAAAAGTTTGAAAATTCCTGATGGTCAACATAAAAATATGGCTGACATTCCCACTAGCATGACTCGGTACATAATCAAACTTTTCCCCCTAACATTTCTGTTTTGACGATGATGTAAGCAATGAGGACATGCGTCCACAGGGATGAGTACCTCTGGTCCTCTTGGGTTTGGCAGAGCAGGGTTTAGACACCTTCACTGTTGTCTCACACTCTGCGTTGAACAGCGCCTTCTTCAGAGTCCCTGACCTGCTCTTGGTCCCCATCTCAGTGTCACACTCACCCCAGCTGGTGAACCTGTACTTGCAGTCGCCTGCAATCACAAAATCATTGTTGCTTTGTGATTTCAGTGTGTACGACAGTACGAGTCTCTACGGATAATACAGTCCTCTGGCCCAGTTCCACCGCTTTCACGCCTCTTACTGATGTCTTTCTTCCAGTTGCAGGGGATTTTGCAGTCGATTTTCTTGGTCTGGTCCTTACAGGTGGCCTCGCGAACGCCGTTTCCACAGTCTCCTGCTTCTGGGATGCATTTACTGTAGGTCCACTCACTGCACTCCCCACCAGCCCTACCCTCTTTACCGTTACCATGTTTACCTGGAAGCAGGGAAACAGAGAGGACTGTTGTTACAAGAGCTTGTTGCTGTCACACGTTAGAAACAACATGAGGGCTTCTTTAGAAGGTGAACGTGGTTCCAACAGCACAGCTGACCTTTGTGACCTCTGTGTCCCTTGTCGGCTTCTGTGGTCACCATGACGGCCACGAGCAGGAAAAGTGTGATTGAGAAAATGCCACGCATTCTGTGAAGAAAACCACAAATGTGTTTTTTTCAAGTCTCGTAGATCTGGCTCTTCTGGGGTTGTGCCCTAGGCCTAGTCAACATCTCAAGGATCTCTTCATCTCCAGAAATCCATGGAAGGATGTAGAAACTCTTAAATACTAATCAGTGTTCTTGTCTAACCAGAGATACAAGTTTGTCCAGCAACGGAACTGTAAGGTACAGCTTCTCTAACTGCATACCATACCCATCACAGCCAGATAAGATCACGCCACCTTTCCATTACTACATTTCCTTATGGAAAATATGCCATTGCACCCTGGTCGACATTTAATCAAAGTACTCTTGTATTAAATATGTAACCTAATAAAAATAACCTTTGATTTAGTTTGGACCCAATTCTGGGTTTTGGCCAGAGCATTACCGCCTGCTGCCATGATGGCTCTCAGTGTGAAACACTCCTGTCACCAGGGTAGGCTGACGTATTCTGAAATAGCTCCCATTTGTGTTGTTTATTTCCACAAATCTTTTTTTCCTGGTTGGATGCGTGAGTCGGTGAAACAGCAGTGCCTCAAGCATCATGAGACAAGGCCTCAATCAACTCGCAGAAGATCCTTCCCTCATATGTGGGCCCCGGACACACCCTAAAAAAAATGTGTCAATGTGTCAATAACCCATAAATCCGCCCCCCTCTCTCCATCTCTCTTTCTCCTTCTGTCTCTCTCTCATTGTGTTGAAAAATTACAGACTCCCTCTTTCAGGCCTCCATTAAAACGAGGGGCTTCTTTCACAGATCAGCCGGCGGAGCAAATCCCAGTCCTCGGGCCGCTCCTAAATGTGGAGGGCTCCTCTGGCCCGGGGGGGGGCTTTTGTGTGAGACAGAACGGGCTCTCAGCGGGCCCCTCTCTGTGCTCCAGCCATGCGGAGGAGGAGGCCAAGCAGCGCCTGAAAGACGCTTTACACTCCCCCTCAAAGGAATACTGATTCATTGGCCCAAAACAAAGACCCTTCTTGCCTGTTTTCATTTCTCTCAAAAGCCCTAACACAGATCCCATGCCACATCTTAGAGAGCAGGGCCCTCTCTGGAGACCAGCTGAATATAAACTTATTTGCATAAGAAGACAATCAAGTCTTAAGACGAAGAAAATGAGTGTGATGCTGCCTTTGGTAAAAGCGAGGGGCGTGGTCTACATTTAGAGAACTTCCTCATGAACCAGAGTTCACTATCCCTGAGAGACAAACTTCATGAAAATCCTTTACAGAGGATGTTGAAAGCAGATGTGTACAGACCTTTAGAACTGAACCGTTTTTCTGATCAGCCAAACACTGTTTAGTACAAAGAAAAGTTTTTGCTCAGATGACGTTGAAAGACAACAAAAAAACGACAAAAATAACAAGAAATGGTCCATTCTTGTACAGAAAGCTTCAGACCATATTGGAAGTTCTAAAGCCTCTATACTATTCCTCACTCTCTAAAGACACATCGCCTGAGAGGACCAAACAAATGTGTGGTCTGACCAATAACCCCAAGAAGGTTGAATGACAAGTGCAGAGAACACAAAAGGATTGAACTTTGTCACAGGAGGATGCCGCGAGAGGGTGGTTCGGGTGCATTCCATTCCTCTGGCTTCATATTTCAGCCATGACTAGCGTACAACCTGTTTTGTTTTTTACAAATGTTTAACATGTCTCCCCGATATAGGCTAGTAAATCTTTACATGGAAAATTGTGTTAGCCCACATGTGGCATGAATTAATGTTTTATAGGCTACTGACGCAGTGTTGGTCCTGGTCCTGAGAGGAATAGGAGCTTTAATTGGAGTAAAATTAGCCCCCAAGGCTGCGTGCAAACAATGAGCTAGCCATTGCTACTTCCTACAGCGTCAGATGAATCTGGACATTGACGGCTTTGACAGGGAGACAAAAGCGATCTGAAATCCCCACCGCCTGTACACTGTCACAGGGCAGAACGATGCGCCGTCTTTTGTTAAAAACGTGTTTCCCAATAGGCTATAGTTTCACTCTTTTAAGGCCAAGCTAACTGAATCAATATTTCTAACAAATTAGACTACAAAACTTATATAACTTATTAAAAAACGATGACGGAAACTGAAAATAGCTTAGTCTAACACTCCTTTTGCCACTTAACAAATGTATTGGGGATAGGTTACAAGGAAATTCGGACAAATAAATACCATCAGCAGTATTCTCCACTCAACTGAACAGCTTAAGTAAGCTTTGCCTTCAAATGTCTTTACATAGTAAGTAACATAGTAACTGAGTCTGACCATTTAAAGTTTTAGATTAATATCCCAGTCGTAAGTAATTCGAATGGTTGGGTAAGAACACAATTAGTAAAGCGCACTGGATTGCAATAGTTGAGCCAAATATTCATAACAAATAGATACAATTTTACCTGAAATGATACTTATTGTTAAAAATACCATTGAATTTACAATTTGACAAAATAATATCTATGAAAATGTCTCTAAAAGTACCATTGTATAGACCAAATGAATCTTACTTTAATGTAAAAGTGGGTACCTCAGTCGATTTATCGGTAGATTAGTGATGCTGTCTCGCTCTCAGACCACAGCTTGCGTCTATTAAGTCGACCTGCTTTTTCCTGAGCTACTTTTTGGGTTGGTCGCATATGAACAATGTTTAAATCAGCCACCCGATGACATCACGAACCCACGTGGCATTACTTTAATCCTCATAATCAGGCGCAAAACAAGAGGCTCTCAGGGTCATTTGCATAAAAGGCTGGTGATTATGATTTTAAGTCCTCCATAGAGCTTCTTCTATTGTTCTTCACAACTGAAAGCATGCAGCACATCTATTGTGTTTTTGTTACCTCGCATTCTAAATACATTGTGATCCTCAAGATTGTCATTGGACATTCTGTAACAACACAACTTCTGTCTTTGAACTGCTTTTACAGTAGCCTAACGTTTTTTGTTTACAATCTCAAGGAGACAGATAAATAAACAATTTAATCATTTATGAAAATTGTTTAATTTGGGGAACAATTTCTAATGATTTGTCAATATAGGCCTACATTGGAAAAAAATTATGATAGAAGTTTATTGTTGACGTGTTAAAAATAAAACTCACTTCCACTGAACTGACTGAAAAGATCAATCAGTTGACCTTAGTTAGGGAACAACATAATGTGGAAATCCTATAGCATAGACAAGACTGGGGCGGTTGAGAAGCGCTATTTCTAGCTCCTTTTTCCGTGCGATGCGAACACGTTCAGGACCTGATCTCCATATAAATTCTTTCAATGGTCCTGCCACCCCACTGCCCTCTTTATAACAGAGCCACGGGTGAGATATTTACCCAGATTAATAACGTCCTTGAATCCCCATCTTATATACAATGAGAGGTCCACAAAGAGCTGCCTAATCCAGACAAAAACACCAATGCATGGCGCATGTAGGCCAAGGCTAAGAGTTTGAGTCATTGGGTAAGTACGGGGTTTGTGTGCCAGTGAATGTATGACAATGTTAGCCTACGCCTGACACGTATAGCTCCTTGCTCAGCGTCTGATTATGATCCGTCGGCACATTTGACCATCTGTCCAGATTTGGCGTTATAGTGTTCGTGCTTGTTCTTGTTCTTAAATAATACTGTTTAGAAGAGAGAGGATCCATCATGTGGCTTTCTGATGACCATCACATATCCTAAGGAAAGATAATTCTGTTGTTAATAACACGAGATAATAAAAACCTGCCATGTAAGGGGTCACTTGTAATAACAATTATTACACTGTCATTACACTGTTGTTATACTGTTATTATGCTGTTGTTAGACTGTTTTTTAAAAACACTATTACACCCCAAGAATCAGAATCAGGTTTATTCGCCAAGTATGTGTACAAAAACGATTAATTTGCTTTGGTGGGCAGGTGCATACAATAAACATTACATTTTACATTTACATTTAGTCATTTAGCAGACACTCTTATCCAGAATGACTTACAGTAAGTACAGGGACATTCCCCTCAAGGCAACTAGGGTGAAGTGCCTTTTAAACAATTCGAAACAATACTGTACAATATAAAATAGGAGACTGCAATAGGGCTGCTGTATTGTGCAATAGTAACTGAGGGTAGCGTTTATGTAACACTGTTATTACACTGTTATTATGTTGTTATTACACTTATGTTGTTATTACACTGTTGATACACTGTTTTACACTGTTATTATGTTGTTATTACACTTATGTTGTTATTACACTGTTGATACACTGTTTTACACTGTTATTATGTTATTACACTTATGTTGTTATTACACTGTTGATACACTGTTTTACACTGTTATTATGTTATTACACTTATGTTGTTATTACACTGTTGATACACTGTTTTACACTGTTATTATACTGTTGTTAAACTGTGGCACACTGTTATGTTGTTATTATACTGTTGTTAAACTGTTGTACACGGTTATTATACTGTTGTTAAACTGTTGTACACTGTTATGTTGTTATCATACTGTTGTTAAACTGTTGTACACTGTTATTATACTGTTGTTACACGGTTGTACACTGTTATGTTATTATACTGTTGTTACACTGTTGTACACTTATGTTGTTATTATGCTGTTGTTACACTGTTGTACACTGTACAAGCAGAGTGGCTCTCTCTGCTACAGGCTTATGTTGACATAGTATTCATCCGACTCTTGTTTCCAGAGCAAAGTTCACCCAGAGCTTCTAGAGAGCACAGCAGAAGATCTTGGATCAGGAGTGTTTGTCCTGATGTCCACTGTGACTGCAGCAGCACCAAGACATGGGACAAAACCACCTGATCTCATCATGACGTCACTGGAGAGCTCATGGTGCAGGGAGAGGTGTTCAGATGCTAAGTGTCTGGCCTCAGTGTTGGGCCTCAGTGTTCAGATGTTATCATTAACTAAACCAACAAATAATTTGTCCAATCCAAGTGTTCTCTACACCCTTCAAAAAAAGAATAACAGACGAAATATGAACAGGAAGATACCCTGACATTTCTTAATACTTTCAACAACAAAAACTATATATTTTTCTTGTAGCCGTTTGTCAGCCATTGTTCGTAGGGGCAGAGCTTAATACCACCACCACCCAGAGTCAGCTCCCTCCCCGCGCTAAAATGGATCAGTCATGCGTGGCGGCCATTGTTATTCTGTTGCTGTTGGAGTTTGCAGCTGGGAAAAGTCACATGAAGGAAGTGGTCTCCTGCTGGGCTCCACAAAGCCATCTCTTCTCCCAGCGCTGGAAAGACCAGGCGCAGAGCAGGGGACCCAACACTTCCACAAACAAGGAATGTATTCAAACTGCAACAGCCAATGTTTCATGATCTCACTGGCCTAGTACAAGTTGATGTATCCTTAATGTAGCGATGTAAGAAAAGGGAGCTTTTTGTGGTGTGTTAAATGTCTTCAAATGCTCTAAAATAAAGTTAACACAAAGGTTAAATGAAACAGGACAAGTCAATTTTACATGTTTATTTTTCTTCAAATACACAGTAACAAACAGGCTAGAAGACCAACTATACAGTACAACTAATATTTTTTTCTTTTACATTTGATACAGAGCTGTCCTTTATTTTGGTTGCTCATCATAAGTACAAAACTTCACTGATGAAATCTCTATGATTACAAGGACTAAGTTTGGACAGAACAGTCATTCAGACATCTGTGTTAGCACTCAGCACACTTTTTCAAATGCAAATTCTCTAACCCTGAATTGCACAGCAACTCAAAAACAAAGCATTGATAATACAGACAACTAATTGTTGTTATAGCCCCTTACAAAGCTAAACCGAGGCAGTTATAGCAAGTAGTTTGATAAATATCCATCTACATTTCACTAAGGTCAAGCAATGTTTTCAATAATACTTAAGTAAAATTTTACAGAAAAAAAGTAAACTGATGTTGGATACTTTAGGTTGCCCACAATCTTTAAAACAGTGTTTACACAGGTTTCCCCACATTTCAACACTAAGTTATCATGTAAACTGACTAATATTTGAAAGACACTTAATTATGGAAATAACTGACAGTAGTTGTAACGATGAGCCATTAAAAACAGATTTTGTTTGATACATTTTGTTATACCACAAGATAAAAACCTGCTATGTAAAGGGTCACTTACTGAACTTTGGCATAAAACATCTTATCCCACCAGATGTTCACGTTCACCCAAAATCAAATCTGAAATCATTGGATTGCAATGGCAAGTACAATAGTTAGTGCTAACAATTATATTAATCTATTAAGGGATGAAAGGGACAATGGACTGTCTCTTTTTAATGGGTCATTGTTATTGCTAACTCATTTCACCACATCTCTTAAAAAAAGAAGAATGAGATCTAATATGAGACACATTTAACAACAAAAGTAGGTCTGCAGTTGCAGGATTCATCATGGTGTAACAGAACAAACGACAGGCATCGTTGCTTTGGCAGAAACAGGGATCACCTTCCATCATCCAGCCAGCAAGGTCAGGATCTTGTTACCATCCACGCTAACCCAGTGCAGATCCTCCACCATGTTTATATGGAGGTATTTACAGTTTACATTGCCAAATTCACATTTGGAAAAATACATTAAATTTACATTTTATGTAACAAACAAAGACTGATTACAGAAAAAAAAATATTTCAAAGCTGTATATAAATATTTGGAAAGTGTATAATGTAACTCTGTGACCGAAGGTCGAAGCCACACAGAAACACAGAGCTGAAGCAGGAAGAGTGGCAGCAGTGAAGATAAAAACTTCTCGTTTTGTTGCACTCGGATGCTTGTTGTTTTGATCATAAGCAAATATGAAAGCTTATCGTTATAAATAGTATAGTATTATCATAAATATCTCAAATTCAGTGATAGACATACCTTTAAAAGTTAAATATCCTGAACACTGTCCTTCGAGTAAATACATCCATAAGTCACTAAAATTCATAACAAAATCTAGGAGCCGTCATCTCAAGCCCACACTTACGAAAATAAAATCCTGCCTGCCTAGCTACTGAAGAACTACCTCGATCCCTTTCAATGACGCCATCCAAATCTCTATATTCCTAAAGATATTTTGTCATTGCATATTGGGAAGTCGATAAAAGCCACATTCAAATACGCTTATTCTAGCCCTGAAAAAAATCCCCCCAAACATGTTTTCACGTGTGTCGATGTACATTCGGTTGCTGTGTGCTCTGCAGTTCAGTCGCAGACTTGGGCCCGTTTGGAGAAGAGGGAAAAGCACAAGGTCCATCCACCCCCACCTGCCCACCCCCACCTGCCCACCCGTCCACCCCCACCTGCCCACCCATCCACCCCCACCTGCCCGGCCCCACCTGCCCACCCTCACCTGCCCACCCCCACCTGCCCACCCATCCACCCCCACCTGCCCACCCATCCACCCCCACCTGCCCGGCCCCACCTGCCCACCCTCACCTGCCCACCCCCACCTGCCCACCCATCCACCCCCACCTGCCCACCCATCCACCCCCACCTGCCCACCCATCCACCCCCACCTGCCCGGCCCCACCTGCCCACCCTCACCTGCCCACCCATCCACCCCCACCTGCCCACCCTCACCTGCCCACCCATCCACCCCCACCTGCCCACCCTCACCTGCCCACCCCCACCTGCCCACCCGTCCACCCCCACCTGCCCGGCCCCACCTGCCCACCCTCACCTGCCCACCCATCCACCCCCACCTGCCCACCCTCACCTGCCCACCCATCCACCCCCACCTGCCCACCCATCCACCCCCACCTGCCCACCCATCCACCCCCACCTGCCCACCCTCACCTGCCCACCCCCACCTGCCCACCCATCCACCCCCACCTGCCCACCCATCCACCCCCACCTGCCCACCCTCACCTGCCCACCCCCACCTGCCCACCCTCACCTGCCCACCCCCACCTGCCCACCCATCCACCCCCACCTGCCCACCCCCACCTGCCCACCCATCCACCCCCACCTGCCTGGCGTGTAGACCTGGAGGGGACCTCAGGAACCCTGTTCAACAGCTTCCTTCTGGAGAAGGATGGTTCGGCTGAGAGAGAGGAGGGGAGGAGGAAGATGGTGTGTGTGTGTACATGCACTTGTGTGTATATGTGTGAAAAAGAGAGGGTGTGTGTGTATGTACGTGTGTGTGTACGTATGTGTGTGTTAGACAGCAGTCTCCTGGTCCTCTCTCTGGATCATCTGGTAGTGCTGGCGGTTCTCCAGGTACTCCGCCAGCTCCTGGTCCTCTGCCTTCTCTGCTCGCTGCTTAGGTGTCTCACCCTGAGAGGACAGGAGGAAAGAGGGAACGAGGCGAAGGAGGGGGGCGGGCGGAATGAGAGGAAGGGTTTGGGACAGAATAAGCAGTTGAAAAAATTACAGAAGAGAAGAGAGAGAGTGAGAGAAAGAGAGATAAATGTTATTTTATTGTATATTTTATTTAATTCTAATTCCACTTAGTACTGCTAGTTTATGTACCTTTAGTATAGATAGTCCACATTTTTTAATTTTAGGTTCCTATATGTTTATTGTATGCACCTTCCTGCCAAAGCAAATTCCTTGTCTGTGCAAACTTTCATGGCAAATAAATCCCATTCTGAGAGGGGGGCACTGAAAACCTTGTAAAAGTTCAGTTGGTGAGCCTGAACTGTCCTCTCCAACACAACATAGAATGAATCAAAACATGAATCATTTTTAATTGTCTGGAAGAATTCTTTCCAGTGATGTGATGTTTCTGGTCACCCGTGACTTCACCATGGTGACAGGTTACTAAAGCTACGGAGGATCTATGAATCAGGCCAGGGGTCCTGCAGGGCTGCATTACTCACTGACACCAGACATTAATCATCATTATACACAGACTGCAAGTCCCTCAAGAATAAAAAAGGAGTTTCTTTTTACTGGACCTAACCTAGCAATTATGCTAACAATTAGCTCTAGTTGAATAGTTAGTGATTATGCTGCTAGATGTGGGATAAGCTAACTGCTAGCTGTGGGCAGAAGCTAAGTGCTAGCTGTGGGTGCAGAGGCTAGCTGCTAGCTGTGGGGGCAGATGCTAGCTGCTAGCTGTGGGTGCAGATGCTAGCTGCTAGATGCTAGCAGAGGCTAGTTTCTAGCTGTGGGTGCAGAGGCTAGCTGCTAGATGCTAGCAGAGGTTAGTTTCTAGCTGTGGGTGCAGAGGCTAGCTGCTAAATGCTAGCAGAGGCCAGCTGCTAGCTGTGGGTGCAGAGGCTAGCTGCTAGCTGTGGGTGCTGAGGCTAGCTGCTTGCTAGCTGAGGCTAGCTGCTACCTGTGGGTGCAGAGGCTAGCTGCTAGCTGCTAGCTGAGGCCCACCTGCAGGTTTGTCTTCATGAGAGATGCTCCGGCCTCCACCAGGTAGTGGCAGATGGTTCTCTCACACGCCGTGGCTGCTTTGTGAAGGGCGGTCTCCCCTCTTCATGACGCGCACACACACACACACATGCGGAGGCGTGAACACACACACATACGTACACACACACAACACTACCAGGTCAAACCACTACCAGGTCTCCAATCTTTATTACTTCAAACCCACATCAGACAAGAATGACTCACGTCTCCCTCTCTGGAACATCCAGGTGGCTTGTAGGAGCTGCACATTAACAAAGGAAAAAATGTCATACTTTAGTAAAGCCATCATTAATGTGCATGATTGAATATGGAGACTTTGAGTCGTACCGTTGTCTATGATGTACTTGACAATCTCCTTGTTGCCCAAGCTCACGGCATAGTGGAGTAACGTGCCCCCCAGGCTGTCCTGGGTCGCCATGTCGGCCCCCTGTTGGTGTAGCTCCCTGAGCTGGGGAAGGTACTGTGTCACTAACCTCATTTACACAAAGGCTTTCACCACTCATACATTAATAAATATGAATAATAATCTTTTGACTTACCCTGTGAAGGTCTTCTGACTTCACACACTCCATCAACTCTGAAACTGTCAAAACAACGATGAACTGTTACGTTGCCAGCACATTAGACACGTCAGTTCAAACACTTCCTTGTAGTCTGCCGGTAAGGAGGAACCAAAAACAAGATCTTTACCTTTTTCTGGGTCGCTTGAGGCAGTGCTTTCAGAACTGGGAGTGAAGAGATATTTATAAACAGGTCATTAGAATGAAGATATTTAGAAACTTGATTGACTTAATTTAGATGGTTAAAGGGCTACCTTAGATCCCCACCAAGCATGGAAAAGAAGAGCAATGAGTGTGCGACACAAAGAAGCATACCTAGACAAGGGTTTGAAACTGGCTAACGTTGCGGTGGACCGATGAACACTGACAACCTTAGCACCTCTCCTTGGTGTTAAAGACGAGGAAACAAAGACAGAAGCGACACGGAGCAGGAAAGAGAGAGACAAGAAGCGACACGGAGCAGGAAAGAGAGAGACGAGGTGTGAACAGACAGTATGAGGAAGCAGGAAGCAGAGTGATGACAGGCCTCCTGATCATGGAGGCCTGCATGCCTCAGACTGCAGCATTTCCATGTGTTGATTACCCTCATCAGTATCAGCCGATTAGCAGAATGAGTCAGGAGGATTTTTAATTATTAGCAGATAAGAAGCCCTAAACACCACAGTTAATAGTGCATTGTTTGGTGGCCAGCGAGGCTGGGGGCTGGATGTGAGGCTGGGGCTGGATGTGAGGCTGGGGCTGGATGTGAGGCTGGGGCTGGATGTGAGGCTGGGGCTGGATGTGAGGCTGGATGTGAGGCTGGGGGCTGGATGTGAGGCTGGGGGCTGGATGTGAGGCTGGGGCTGGATGTGAGGCTGGGGGCTGGATGTGAGGCTGGGGGCTGGATGTGAGGCTGACCTGCAGAGGCCTGGATGTGAGGCTGACCTGCAGAGGCCTGTCTTGGAGGAGGCCTGGGAGCCACCGTAGGCCAGAGTCTCGATCACAGAGCTGTCACTGGAAACCCTCTTCCTCTGAGAATCCCTCGCCCTGTCAAGAGAGGAGAATGGAGAAATTATAAAGAGACGAGAGAAAGAGAGAGAGAGGGAGGAACAACACAGAGAGAGAGAGAGAGAGAGAGAGAGAGAGAGAGAGAGAGAGAGAGAGAGAGAGAGAGAGAGAGAGAGAGAGAGAGAGAGAGAGTGAAGGACTATATGTGTCTGCATGTCTGCCTGCCTGTCCTTCTCACCGTGGTCCAGGAGAGGAGATGGGGGAGGAGGAGGAGGAGGGGAAGGCGAATTGCTGGGCGTCGGGCTGGGCCTCCCCGTAGGAGTCCACCAGGTCGGGCATGCCTGGAGACGTGCCCACCGTCTCCTTCAGCACCAGCTCAGGGTCCAGGATGAACAGCTCGTCCTGGGAGATCTCTGTCACGTAGTTCAGGTGCTCCTGCGGGCCACGAGGGAACACAGCATCGTGTCATCCATCAAACCAGTCAGAGGAGTACTGAATACTGTCCAGAGTTCAGGCCAGCAGTCTAGAGCACGATGCTTTCGAATAAACACACGCATCCAACTGAAGCCTGCTGAATATTAATACTTCAGTGTTTTTTCTCTTAATTATGTATTTAATTTGATTTATTTTATATTTAATAGAAGCAGGTTCATGTGTTGGTGGCTTACCTGCGCACGGTCTATCCTGTAGAACCGATCGGCAGTTGTGCCTAAAAGTGAAGACCACGCAGCAAAATGACTTTCACAGGTTATATTATGACACCAAGTAGGTGCATGGCCCCTTGTTTTAATGTCAGTAGCACTACTTGTTTTTACTTGTGTAACCTACTACTCAGGAAATGTACCAGATCTGCATTTCTAACGTCTCACACTGAGGAAGGAAGTATAGTGATCACAATTTTTGCTTCTGTTTCAGAATACTTACAGTCAAGAAAGCACCATTTCGGGGATAGCTTTTGGGAGGACAGACTCTCTGATTTCAACCCATCACTTTCCTGTAAAAGAAGTAGAATACATTTGAATAATTGAGCTCTTCTTCTTCAATAACAAATCAGTTATGACTTACTGTGCTTTGTTTTAACAGTGCCATGCAGTAACTACATCTTCCACAAGAGAGCAGAGCAGTTTAAATTACCGATCCTTCTCTCCTTCTCGTGTGAGAGGGTTCTCTTATCGCCCTACCTCGTGTGAGAGGGTTCTCCTTCTCATGTGAGAGGGTTCTCTTTCTGGCTTTCTCGTGTGAGAGGGTTCTCTTATCGCCTTCTCGTGTGAGAGGGTTCTCTTATCGCCTTCTCGTGTGAGAGGGTTCTCTTTCTCTCCTTCTCGTGTGAGAGGGTTCTCTTATCGCCTTCTCGTGTGAGAGGGTTCTCTTTCTCTCCTTCTCGTGTGAGAGGGTTCTCTTATCGCCTTCTCGTGTGAGAGGGTTCTCTTTCTTTCCTTCTCATGTGAGAGGGTTCTCTTATTGCCCTACCTCATCCAGGGTCTGCTGGAGAGTCTCAATGTGTGATCGACACGTCTCCAGGTCGCTGTCTCCCGGCACAATGATGACCCCCAGAGGGATAGCTGAGGGGGAGGGGGGGGGGGTGGAGGGAGGGGGGGGGGGGGTGGAGGGGGGGAGGGGGAGGGGGGGAGGGGGGGGGGGACAGTGTTATGGACACTGCAAAGCCTGCATGGTTCTTCTATTCCCATACACCATGGTGTACGGTGAGTATTGACATGGTTATATTAGGGGTATGTGTGTGTAAGTGTATGTGTGTGTAAGTGTAGTTGTAAGTGTGTGTGCATGCGCGTGTGTGTGTGTGTGTACTTACAGGCCTCTTTCAGTTTGTCCTTGTCGTAGTGCAAGGCCTCATATGCGTGCATGCTGATCCTGCTCACTCTGATCTGCAGGTTCTCAGGAAGGAACTGCTGACTGAACACACACACCAAGTTAGAGAGAGAGGAGGGAGGAGAGGACAGGAGATCTGGGAGGAGAGGAGAGGAGGGAGGAGAGGAGGGAGGAGAGGAGGAGAGGAGGGAGGAGAGGAGGGAGGAGAGGACAGGAGGGAGGAGAGGAGGACAGTAGGGAGGAGAGGAGGGAGGAGAGGACAGGAGGGAGGAGAGGACAGGAGGAGAGGAGGGAGGAGAGGACAGGAGGAGAGGAGGGAGGAGAGGACAGGAGGGAGGAGAGGAGGACAGGAGGGAGGAGAGGACAGGAGGGAGGAGAGGACAGGAGGGAGGAGAGGACAGGAGGAGAGGAGGGAGGAGAGGACAGGAGGAGAGGAGGGAGGAGAGGACAGGAGGGAGGAGAGGACAGGAGGGAGGAGAGGAGGGAGGAGAGGAGGGAGGAGAGGAGAGGACAGGAGGGAGGAGAGGAGGGAGGAGAGGAGGGAGGAGAGGACAGGAGGAAGGAGAGAGGAGAGGACAGGAGGGAGGAGAGGAGGGAGGAGAGGAGGGAGGAGAGGACAGGGGGAGAGGAGGGAGGAGAGGACAGGAGGAGAGGAGGGAGGACAGGAGGGAGGAGAGGAGGGAGGAGAGGAGGGAGGAGAGGAGGGAGGACAGGAGGGAGGAGAGGAGGGAGGAGAGGAGGGAGGAGAGGACAGGAGGGAGGAGAGGAGGGAGGAGAGGAGGGAGGACAGGAGGGAGGAGAGGAGGGAGGAGAGGAGGGAGGAGAGGACAGGAGGGAGGAGAGGAGGGAGGACAGGAGGGAGGAGAGGAGGGAGGAGAGGAGGGAGGAGAGGACAGGAGGGAGGAGAGGAGGGAGGAGAGGAGGGAGGAGAGGACAGGAGGGAGGAGAGGAGGGAGGAGAGGAGGGAGGACAGGAGGGAGGAGAGGAGAGGACAGGAGGAGAGGAGGGAGGAGAGGAGGGAGGACAGGAGGGAGGAGAGGAGAGGACAGGAGGAGAGGAGGGAGGAGAGGAGGGAGGAGAGGAGGGAGGACAGGATGTCTGGGAGGACAGTACTGACTCGTTGAGCTGGGGCATGGAGATCCTCCTCTTGGTCTTCTGCACCAGGTTGGCCTGGTTCCTGAGGGTGATGTGGATGAGGGAGGGGGCCAGCTTGCAGGGCTCCCCATCCACCTGCATGGGGATGGGCTTGGAGGTGGTCAGGGTCACCTCCTTACACTGGTGGAGACGCTCCCCGTGACCCCCCACCTGCAGCGTGGCCTGGGGGAGGAGGGGGGTAACAGGTGAATTGTTATTGCTTTACATTCAAGTTAATCTTGTTGTTCCAAAAGATGACTAAACAGGTGAAAACAGAATGCTAAATATTTACAGTTGACCATTATTATATAATTATCAACAACATAAACAACTAAATAAAATGTGCATTCTCCGCTCTATATTCACAGTGTGTACACGTTGGCATTAGCATTTAGCATCGAGCATAGCATCCATCTAAAAAAATTCAACTCACCAGGGAGGTCATAGTGAAGCCGATGACCTCGATGCAGCCATCGTCGTGTCTCTGGGGGTCAAAGTCGTTGTGGTCGCCAGGGTGACCCCAAGGCATGGTGCCAGCGCAGTACCTGAGGCCACACAGCAACACAAAACACAACATGAATCATCCAAATGATAATCATTACATTTTACAGTGAATGACTACTTACAGAGCCTACCATCCATCCTAATCCTGTGTGTATACAAACAGTCATGTTCTTGCATAGTTGTTTACATGAATATGTGTGTGAGCGCAGCGTGTGAGCACAGCGTGTGTGTGAGCACAGTGTGTGTGTGAGCACAGTGTGTGTGTGAGCACAGCATGTGTGTGAGCACAGCGTGTGAGCGCAGTGTGTGAGCACAGTGTGTGAGCACAGTGTGTGTGTGAGCGCAGTGTGTGTGTGAGTGCAGCGTGTGAGCGCAGCGTGTGAGCGCAGTGTGTGTGTGAGTGCAGCGTGTGAGCGCAGCGTGTGAGCACAGTGTGTGTGTGAGCGCAGCGTGTGAGCACAGTGTGTGTGTGAGCGCAGTGTGTGAGCACAGCGTGTGAGCACAGCGTGTGTGTGAGCACAGTGTGTGAGCACAGCGTGTGTGTGAGCACAGTGTGTGAGCACAGTGTGTGAGCACAGTGTGTGAGCACAGCGTGTGAGCACAGTGTGTGTGTGAGCGCAGCGTGTGAGCACAGTGTGTGTGTGAGCACAGCGTGTGAGCACAGCGTGTGAGCACAGCGTGTGAGCACAGCGTGTGAGCACAGTGTTTAAAAGTGAAAAACGTGAACCTGGGAATGTTGAGAAAGAGAAGACACTGCAACTTGAGGTCCTGAACTTTAGAGGTCAGGTCTGTGCCGTCACACTGGAGAGAGGACAATATGAGAGAGAGAGATAATAAGACTGCATGCACTTTCCTTCATACAGGGTTAGGGTTAAAGGTTAGGGTCAGAGTTCAGCCCTCCACACTTGATGTCTCACTCACCACAACTTTGATGTGTTTGGCCAGGTCTTTGGAGCTGCCACTTAAGAAGTCAGAAAAGGCCGTCTGCAGAAACACACCCTGTGAATTACTCACACAGAGGGAGGTCAAACTGCATAGATATACGTAACCTAGAGACACTCACCCCTGCATAGAACATCTTATTGCGAAAACGGCTGTTGAATTTCTCTGGGTTGGCCTCTAGGGGGAGACAGAACAACAGATCCAGAGAGGGGAGAGAGAGAATGAGACACAGGAAGGGGGGACAGAGCAACAAATAAGAGTATGTCTCTGTCTGTGTCAGGTACGTCTGAAAGCTGCTTTTACAGAAGGATTGGAACCCTAAGTGCACAGACCTCTGGACTCGTGGAAGCCCAGAGTGACGTGAGCGTCGAAGCCCAGGCTAAAGTAGTTGTTGAACACGTCTATGGGGAGCTGAAGGAGAAGAGCACACATGTGTATATATTAAGTACAGAAATAACATTTGATTTAAAATGTACATGCAGGACTGGATCGGGCTGGGGCAGGGCGGGGCGGGGCAGGGCGGGGTGGGAAAGTGCGGGGCAGGGCCGGAAAGTGCGGGGCAGGGCGGGAAAGTGCGGGGCAGTGCGGGGCGGGGCAGGGCGGGGCAGGGCGGGGCAGGGCGGGGCAGGGCAGGTAAGGGGGGGGCAGTGCGGGGCAGGGCGGGGCAGGGCAGGGCAGTGCGGGGCAGGGCGGGGCGGGGCAGGGCGGGGCGGGGCAGGGCAGTGCGGGGCAGGGCGGGGCGGGGCAGGGCGGGGCAGGGCGGGGCAGGGCGGGGCAGGGCAGGTAAGGGGGGGGCAGTGCGGGGCAGGGCGGGGCAGGGCAGTGCGGGGCAGGGCGGGGCGGGGCAGGGCGGGGCAGGGCAGGGCGGGGCGGGGCAGGGCGGGGCAGGGCAGTGCGGGGCAGGGCAGGGCGGGGCGGGGCAGGGCGGGGCGGGGCAGGGCGGGGCAGGGCAGGGCGGGGCAGGGCGGGGCAGGGCGGGGCAGGGCAGGGCAGGGCGGGGCGGGGCAGGGCGGGGCAGGGCAGGTAAGGGGCAGGGCAGGGCGGGGCGGGGCGGGGCAGGGCGGGGCAGGGCGGGGCAGGGCGGGGCGGGGCAGGGCAGGGCGGGGCAGGTAAGGGGCAGGGCAGGGCGGGGCAGGGCGGGGCGGGGCAGGGCGGGGCGGGGCAGGGCGGGGCAGGGCGGGGCGGGGCAGGGCGGGGCAGGGCAGGTAAGGGGCAGGGCAGGGCGGGGCGGGGCAGGGCGGGGCGGGGCAGGGCAGGGCGGGGCGGGGCAGGGCGGGGCGGGGCAGGGCAGGTAAGGGGCAGGGCAGGGCGGGGCGGGGCAGGGCAGGTAAGGGGCAGGGCAGGGCGGGGCGGGGCAGGGCGGGGCGGGGCAGGGCGGGGCAGGGCAGGTAAGGGGCAGGGCGGGGCGGGGCAGGGCGGAACGGCACCTTGTCGGTCTGGTGCTCATCCTTCTCCTCCTGGCAGACCTCGGGGTTGGGCTCCACCTGCAGGGACCAGCGGTCCAGCTGGACCACGTTCCCATCTTCCACGTGAGACAGGATTTTGGACACCGGCTCGTCCGTGTAGCCCTGGACGAGAGGACACAGGACAGCTCTTTTTATTACATCTGGATTTCTTTATTTTATTTTTTGTACAAAATCACACAAAAGGCAAAGAAAAAGGCAAAGAAACACATTTACTTCTTTTGATCAAACACGTCAATAAATTGGGTCTTCATCATGAGACTGAGAGATTATAGAGTTTGGGTGTATGTATGGAGCATGGCGTTTCTAGTGGTTATGTTTCCTGTTCTCGTGTTGAATCCCGGGCGTTCCTGTCAGACTGGGGTGGTCCGTACTCACCCCTCCCCAGTTGAGGGTGCGCGCCAGGTCATTTCCTGTCCCCAGAGGAAGGATGGCCACCGCGGGCTGAGGGTTCAGTTGCAGCTGGTCCAGAACAGAAAGGATCCAACCCACCTGGAGGTCCACAGTCAGCATTACCATCCACAGTTAGCACTGCTAGCATGACCATCCACAGTTAGCACTGCTAGCATGACCATCCACAGTTAGCACTGCTAGCATGACCATCCACAGTTAGCACTGCTAGCATGACCATCCACAGTTAGCATTACTAGAATGACCATCCACAGTTAGCATTAGTACTAATACTATTCAAAATTAGCATTCCCTTCCACAGTTAGCATTGCTAGTAATTATGATCCACATTTAGCACTACTAGCATTCCCATCTACAGTCCGATTAAACTGTTACTCAGTAGGCCTACTAGGTATGCTAATAATTCATCGAATTCAAGCATTACTTCCACATATTCCTTAAGACAGGTCAACAACTTCTGGTAGCTAGCAGTTAGGTTAGCTACTTCTCACAACAAAATGCAGTTTGAGGAGTTTGGATGAAAGCGATATTCTACTTACAGTTCCATCCCCTCCACACGCTAATATCCGCAGGTTAGGCACTTTGGCATACATTTCCAACCTTGAGAAAACAAATGCACAACCAAACAAAACTCAACATGTCTTTCTAGTGTTGGTTGTAGCTGTGTGGCAAACAGGATGGTGAGGGTGGGTTGTAGCTGTGTGGCAAACAGGATGGTGAGGGTGGGTTGTAGCTGTGTGGCAAACAGGATGGTGAGGGTGGGTTGTAGCTGTGTGGTAAACAGGATGGTGAGGGTGGGTTGTAGCTGTGTGGCAAACAGGATGGTGAGGGTGGGTTGTAGCTGTGTGGTAAACAGGATGGTGAGGGTGGGTTGTAGCTGTGTGGTAAACAGGATGGTTAGGGTGGGTTGTAGCTGTGTGGCAAACAGGATGGTGAGGGTGGGTTGTAGCTGTGTGGTAAACAGGATGGTGAGGGTGGGTTGTAGCTGTGTGGTAAACAGGATGGTGAGGGTGGGTTGTAGCTGTGTGGTAAACAGGATGGTGAGGGTGGGTTGTAGCTGTGTGGCAAACAGGATGGTGAGGGTGGGTTGTAGCTGTGTGGTAAACAGGATGGTTAGGGTGGGTTGTAGCTGTGTGGTAAACAGGATGGTGAGGGTGGGTTGTAGCTGTGTGGCAAACAGGATGGTGAGGGTGGGTTGTAGCTGTGTGGTAAACAGGATGGTGAGGGTGGGTTGTAGCTGTGTGGTAAACAGGATGGTGAGGGTGGGTTGTAGCTGTGTGGTAAACAGGATGGTGAGGGTGGGTTGTAGCTGTGTGGCAAACAGGATGGTGAGGGTGGGTTGTAGCTGTGTGGCAAACAGGATGGTGAGGGTGGGTTGTAGCTGTGTGGCAAACAGGATGGTGAGGGTGGGTTGTAGCTGTGTGGTAAACAGGATGGTGAGGGTGGGTTGTAGCTGTGTGGTAAACAGGATGGTGAGGGTGGGTTGTAGCTGTGTGGTAAACAGGATGGTGAGGGTGGGTTGTAGCTGTGTGGCAAACAGGATGGTGAGGGTGGGTTGTAGCTGTGTGGCAAACAGGATGGTGAGGGTGGGTTGTAGCTGTGTGGCAAACAGGATGGTTAGGGTGGGTTGTAGCTGTGTGGTAAACAGGATGGTGAGGGTGGGTTGTAGCTGTGTGGTAAACAGGATGGTGAGGGTGGGTTGTAGCTGTGTGGCAAACAGGATGGTGAGGGTGGGTTGTAGCTGTGTGGCAAACAGGATGGTAAGGGTGGGTTGTAGCTGTGTGGCAAACAGGATGGTGAGGGTGGGTTGTAGCTGTGTGGCAAACAGGATGGTGAGGGTGGGTTGTAGCTGTGTGGTAAACAGGATGGTGAGGGTGGGTTGTAGCTGTGTGGTAAACAGGATGGTTAGGGTGGGTTGTAGCTGTGTGGCAAACAGGATGGTGAGGGTGGGTTGTAGCTGTGTGGTAAACAGGATGGTGAGGGTGGGTTGTAGCTGTGTGGTAAACAGGATGGTGAGGGTGGGTTGTAGCTGTGTGGTAAACAGGATGGTGAGGGTGGGTTGTAGCTGTGTGGTAAACAGGATGGTGAGGGTGGGTTGTAGCTGTGTGGCAAACAGGATGGTGAGGGTGGGTTGTAGCTGTGTGGTAAACAGGATGGTGAGGGTGGGTTGTAGCTGTGTGGTAAACAGGATGGTGAGGGTGGGTTGTAGCTGTGTGGTAAACAGGATGGTGAGGGTGGGTTGTAGCTGTGTGGCAAACAGGATGGTGAGGGTGGGTTGTAGCTGTGTGGCAAACAGGATGGTGAGGGTGGGTTGTAGCTGTGTGGCAAACAGGATGGTGAGGGTGGGTTGTAGCTGTGTGGTAAACAGGATGGTGAGGGTGGGTTGTAGCTGTGTGGTAAACAGGATGGTGAGGGTGGGTTGTAGCTGTGTGGTAAACAGGATGGTGAGGGTGGGTTGTAGCTGTGTGGCAAACAGGATGGTGAGGGTGGGTTGTAGCTGTGTGGCAAACAGGATGGTGAGGGTGGGTTGTAGCTGTGTGGCAAACAGGATGGTTAGGGTGGGTTGTAGCTGTGTGGTAAACAGGATGGTGAGGGTGGGTTGTAGCTGTGTGGTAAACAGGATGGTGAGGGTGGGTTGTAGCTGTGTGGCAAACAGGATGGTGAGGGTGGGTTGTAGCTGTGTGGCAAACAGGATGGTGAGGGTGGGTTGTAGCTGTGTGGCAAACAGGATGGTGAGGGTGGGTTGTAGCTGTGTGGCAAACAGGATGGTGAGGGTGGGTTGTAGCTGTGTGGTAAACAGGATGGTGAGGGTGGGTTGTAGCTGTGTGGTAAACAGGATGGTGAGGGTGGGTGGTAGCTGTGTGGTAAACAGGATGGTGAGGGTGGGTTGTAGCTGTGTGGTAAACAGGATGGTTAGGGTGGGTTGTAGCTGTGTGGCAAACAGGATGGTGAGGGTGGGTTGTAGCTGTGTGGTAAACAGGATGGTGAGGGTGGGTTGTAGCTGTGTGGTAAACAGGATGGTGAGGGTGGGTTGTAGCTGTGTGGTAAACAGGATGGTGAGGGTGGGTGGTAGCTGTGTGGTAAACAGGATGGTGAGGGTGGGTTGTAGCTGTGTGGTAAACAGGATGGTTAGGGTGGGTTGTAGCTGTGTGGCAAACAGGATGGTGAGGGTGGGTTGTAGCTGTGTGGTAAACAGGATGGTGAGGGTGGGTTGTAGCTGTGTGGTAAACAGGATGGTGAGGGTGGGTTGTAGCTGTGTGGCAAACAGGATGGTGAGGGTGGGTTGTAGCTGTGTGGTAAACAGGATGGTGAGGGTGGGTTGTAGCTGTGTGGTAAACAGGATGGTTAGGGTGGGTTGTAGCTGTGTGGTAAACAGGATGGTGAGGGTGGGTTGTAGCTGTGTGGTAAACAGGATGGTGAGGGTGGGTTGTAGCTGTGTGGCAAACAGGATGGTGAGGGTGGGTTGTAGCTGTGTGGCAAACAGGATGGTGAGGGTGGGTTGTAGCTGTGTGGCAAACAGGATGGTGAGGGTGGGTTGTAGCTGTGTGGCAAACAGGATGGTGAGGGTGGGTTGTAGCTGTGTGGTAAACAGGATGGTGAGGGTGGGTTGTAGCTGTGTGGTAAACAGGATGGTGAGGGTGGGTGGTAGCTGTGTGGTAAACAGGATGGTGAGGGTGGGTTGTAGCTGTGTGGTAAACAGGATGGTTAGGGTGGGTTGTAGCTGTGTGGCAAACAGGATGGTGAGGGTGGGTTGTAGCTGTGTGGTAAACAGGATGGTGAGGGTGGGTTGTAGCTGTGTGGTAAACAGGATGGTGAGGGTGGGTTGTAGCTGTGTGGTAAACAGGATGGTGAGGGTGGGTGGTAGCTGTGTGGTAAACAGGATGGTGAGGGTGGGTTGTAGCTGTGTGGTAAACAGGATGGTTAGGGTGGGTTGTAGCTGTGTGGCAAACAGGATGGTGAGGGTGGGTTGTAGCTGTGTGGTAAACAGGATGGTGAGGGTGGGTTGTAGCTGTGTGGTAAACAGGATGGTGAGGGTGGGTTGTAGCTGTGTGGCAAACAGGATGGTGAGGGTGGGTTGTAGCTGTGTGGTAAACAGGATGGTGAGGGTGGGTTGTAGCTGTGTGGTAAACAGGATGGTGAGGGTGGGTTGTAGCTGTGTGGTAAACAGGATGGTGAGGGTGGGTTGTAGCTGTGTGGTAAACAGGATGGTGAGGGTGTAGCTGTGTGGCAAACAGGATGGTGAGGGTGGGTTGTAGCTGTGTGGTAAACAGGATGGTGAGGGTGTGGCTGTGTGGTAAACAGGATGGTGAGGGTGTGGCTGTGTGGTAAACAGGATGGTGAGGGTGGGTTGTAGCTGTGTGGTAAACAGGATGGTGAGGGTGTGGCTGTGTGGTAAACAGGATGGTGAGGGTGTGGCTGTGTGGTAAACAGGATGGTGAGGGTGTGGCTGTGTGGTAAACAGGATGGTGAGGGTGTGGCTGTGTGGTAAACAGGATGGTGAGAGTGTGGCTGTGTGGTAAACAGGATGGTGAGGGTGTGGCTGTGTGGTAAACAGGATGGTGAGGGTGTGGCTGTGTGGTAAACAGGATGGTGAGGGTGTGGCTGTGTGGTAAACAGGATGGTGAGGGTGTGGCTGGTCCTCCTACCCCTCTCTAGGTCCTCCCTGTGTGAGGTCAAACACCTGGCGTGGGTTCAGGTACCACATGAACGACTGGATTATCTTAGCTCCCTGGAGAACACAGAGAAAACAGTGTTTACAATCCATCAGACACTAATATTCTACCCACAACCTAACCTGATGACCCAGATATACAGATGCAATATGTAGCCGCGTGAAACGCATCAGTTATGTGCTAATTGGGGCCAAACGTGTGAAGTCTCTGGTGGTGCTGGAGGATGCGGGTCACCTGGTTGCCTCCACTCTTGGGGTTGACGAACACCAGCAGAGGCTTCATGAGCTGGGAGGGAATGGGCTTCACGACAAAGGGCTTCCACTGGCCGTCCTGGAGCTGTGGACAGGAGAGGAGGTCAGGCTAGGACAGTCTGTGGTGTGGGGTAAGGTGGGGTAAGGTGGGGTAAGGTGCTCGGGGGGGTTCATGTGGCTTCACTGCTGTAGCTAACCTCTGGACCCTTCTTGCTGGGCTTGCACTTAAGAGACGTGCGTTTCTTCTTTTTACTTGATTTTAACGAGGTCTGAGGGAGACAAAGCAATTACGTATGTAAGTTTACAGTCACGATCGCTAAAATACCTCAGGTGTGTCACCCAACTGCGATTACCTGCGCTTTCCGGACGCGTACGATCCAGGTGGGAGGGACGATGACAGAGGCATGTGCTCCCAGGGAGCAGGGCTCTTCGATCTGCTGCAGCATGAAGCAGGTCACCTTGTTGTGGTACTGCAACACAGGGGTGGGGGTGACCATGACCAACAGTTACCAGGAGACTGAGAGAAGGTCTGGCCTTCAGATATCTGACTCAGAGAGAGGGATGACTCACTGCCTGCTTGCACCACGAACAGCTAATGGCAACAATCTCTTTACTGTGGAACGAGAACTTCTGCTGGAAACCCTGTGATGGTGACAAAAACATTAAACACAAACGGGATGATTCATTTATACGTTTATTCCTGGCTCTTTAAGTGTTGTAATAACGGTAGCATTGTGCTTGTGAGCACAATGCTACCCTGGGGAGCAGTAATAGAAATGGTTAGCGACCTTCCCGCACTGTCGACACTTCCCCCCCTGCCGGCGCCTGTGGACCCAGTGGTGTCGGACAACGTTGGGCTGAGATTGAAACACCAGTGATCAGTCATCTCACACTAATATACACTTAACCATCCAGTAGACTGGAACAAATAATATGCAGTACTGACTTCTCGAATGTTCCTGGATCCTGGATCCCTGAACGATGGCTTGCACCTGAAATTTATCTACGGAGAGAAAAAGTATACGTTTTAAAAATGACCAACTTCAAGCACATTCACTCTGAATATTCATCCAGTTTCCATTCAACAACTTACTTTTTCTAGCTGCTCAATACACATTGTATGGACCGATATCTTGCAACCAGCACATTTCTTCCTTGCCACCGATTTTTGCTTTGGGAGCATGATAAAGAGAGAAAATTAGTCATGAAACTACAAAGAAAGAAGAGGATTCTGACATCAATAAACCGTCATCTCCATTCTGTCTAATTGACTTCCACAGATACATCAATCTGCAGCCAGGGGGCGATCTAACCCACAATTTGGGTTCTGGAGCAGGAAGTCTCACCATGGTTTTGGCGATGCAGTACTGCTCCCCTACATAGCAGAAATCCCCAGAAACGCTTGTTTCAAACCAGATATGGTCCCCAAACTGGGCGTTTTCCTGTGAAGGAAGTGATCATTATACACCTCCATGTTGTCAGCCTAATTTAATACAGAATTTTAAATTAGAACCAGACATTTGGGCTGATTAAATCATTTAACCATCTAAAACTCACACAACTCTGAGGTAACAAAGTGAACTGCATCAGGATCAACTTCAATATATATATTTGCCACAACATCTTAACTTAAGTTCATGTTCTTTTATCAAAATAGGAAGACATGTTGGGTTAGAAAAGAACTACAAATCCCATGTCCACTCACAGTCCAGTCCACGGTGCTGCGTATCTCTCTGGGGGGCTCAGTCTTGCAGGGCGAGGAGGCGCTGGGCTCGGTGGTCAGATGCTGCAGGCCAGACTTAGCTATGGCTTTCCTACAACAACACAGAAACACAGGCTTCTAAACATGCATGTCAACAATGACTCGATTTAGGGGCCATACCGAGATGAGTTTTTGCCATAAAAACTCATGTAAAATATATTGTGTAAAGGTGCTGAGGGCTATAGAGGTTTTCCTGTCATTGTTTAGTTGAACATGCGCTCTGTGCGCCTGCTGTCCTGTGTACGTGTGCTCATCATGCATGTGTGTCTGTAGGGTTAGTCACCCCAACCTCTGCCACAGACACACAGCAGCTGGAGCAACTGAACATTTGTGAGTCAGAACATCCAAAACATGCCTCCTAGACCTTTGTCTCTTTGCTCCCTGCCTCCCCCCCCCACACACACACACACACACACACACACCTGCCCCCTGAGTAAACTGTAGCAGCACAGTGGTGGGCAGCTAACCAGGAGATCAATGCAGTGGCGGTGAGTCACTTTGCTCAGAGCAGTGTCTCTTTGTCAGCGCCGGGCTAATGAGCTGCAGCCTCAGAGGAGAGGCTCTACGTGACAGAGAATGAGCAGGTCAGGACACAACACACTGCTCCACCCCATCTGACCTGACCACAACAAGGACAATCTTATAAACTCCCTGTTAGCCTATTAGTTGAGGTTTCAGTGTTTAAATGGGGACAAATTGTTAAGATGTCAGAGCTCATTGTTGTTAGTGACTTGATTGTTGTTTTGTGTGTGTACCATGACAGAGGTGGCGGGTATTTTTTCCTTTTTGATATTCATCGGATGTCTAGTTTACAGAATAGGACAAATGAATATTATTTTGGAGCATCACAAATATTCTTTTAGCCTCCTCATGGCCAACGAATTCTGGTGCAGAGCATACATCTGTGGTTAGCGTCACAACAAACAAACAAAACACGACTACGTCATCAGTAACTCCACACACCACAACACACGACTGGATCTAGACGGCACAACCCCCACAGGCACTACGGCAACACATAGAGAGACGGGACCTGGAGGTCCTGGACTACGTACAGGAGGAAGCCAGTCCAGCTCTCCAGCCGGGGGTCATAGTGAGCCCCCAGCCCAGGACTGAGGGCCCCAGGGCCCCTGTAGAGGGCGGAGTGGTGGAGGTACACAGAGCTCCTCCGGCTGGGCATGGGGGGGCCGCGGCCCGGCCAGGGACTCCCCACCTTGGAGATGTGGGAGAGCCGCCTCCTCTTCCTCTGGCTGGACCGCACGTAGCGGCCCGCATCGCCCGGCAACAACCGCGAGGAGTTCCTTCTTAGGCAGCGAGGGGCACGTATGAGCGGCCGCGAGGGTGACGGCACGCTCTCCACCAGCGCCCCTAGAGGCGAGGAGGAGCTGGAGGGTCGGGGGTTGAGCCACCACGAGGTGTCCTCCATCTCCTGGTCCGACAAGCTGACGTCCTCGGCCACGGACGACTCCTCCTCAGAGGGCAGGTCTTCACCCTCCGACCGGCTGGCTCCATCGTCGGGGCTCAGGTCGTCGCTGTCGTCCCCGTCGGAGTGGAGGGTGCTGGAGGGGGACGGGGGCTGGTTGCCTACCCTCACCTCCACCTGGGGCTCCCCGGCGGGCCCCCCTCCTCCCCCCTCCTCATCCTCCTCGGTCATCTGGATGAGGCTGGCCAGCAGCATGGACGGCCCCAGCAGGTGGGTGTCGATGGTGCGCAACTTCCCCGCCTTCCTGCGCCGCACGGCGAAGCGCGGGTTCATGCTGGGAGTGGTGGTGCTGGATCGCCTCCGGACGTAGCCGGACGCCTTGCTGTAGCTGGACGCCTTGCCGTAGCACACCACCCTGGCCAGCCTGCCGCCCCCGGCGCTGGGCCCCTGCTGCACGCGGGAGCCCCGGCGCTGGGCCAGGGCGGCCGACGGGAGCCCTACGCTGGAGCGCCGCCGGGCCTTGCTGGTCGGCACGGCGACACTAGGCCGGCGGGCGCAACAGTAGACATCCTCGGACGGAGGGCCGGTGTCCTTCCGCTTGAAGTGGCGGAAAAAGGTGTCCATAGCGACGGGGACCCGGGGAAGGATGGTCCTTCTTAGATTATCCTCTCACGCTGTTGGTGCAGAAATACGTCAACGAGGGACACAGGATTAGAGAGCCCAGCCCAGCCCGGCCCAGCCGAGCCCAGCTGAGCCCAGCTGAGCCCAGCCGAGCCCAGCTGAGCCCAGCTGAGCCCAGCCCAGCCCGGCCCAGCCGAGCCCAGCTGAGCCCAGCTGAGCCCAGCTGAGCCCAGCCCAGCTGAGCCCAGCCCGGCCTGGTGTAGCCTAGTCCTGTCTAGCCTAGCCTAGCCTAGCATTCCCCAGCCCAGCCCGGACGTTATAACTGTCTGAAGAAGCAGAAGCTGTGACAAAACAATGCCAAGGAGGAAGTTGAGGAAGTTTGCAGTTCAGTGCAGCTCTTAGCTGCGGATGTACAAACATTTCAGACGACACCACTCCAGAGCACATCCCTGAGAGCACGCTGTAGTAAACACCTGAGCTTAATCCAACCAGAAAGTCAGCAGACCCAGGCACACACACACAAACACACTGAATACTAATCCCATATTTATAGGGTCACCAAACGTTGTCCCTGATATTTGAATATGTGTGTAAAGGTCAAACAGTGAGAAGGTCTCAGACTCTCTGCTGATGATCGTTAGCATGTGGCTAGCGAGCGGTGGCTAGCTGCAGCAGGGGCAGGAACAGGGGCAGGGACAGGGACAGGGGCCGGGACCCTGGGACAGCGACAGAGACCTCCAGAGAGACAGAGCTGTTTTAGACCTTCAGTCGCTTGTCTCTCACTCAGCTGTTATTGAGCACAGACCTTCACACAAATTCAAATTAGAAAAAAAAGTCAAAACAGTTGATTACGGAACAAAGAAGCGTGCAGCATGGACTCACACACAGACCTTCCTTATGTGTGACGGGCCCTCTCTACCTGCTCTCTCTCCCCGGTCTCTCTCCATCCACTCTCTACCCCCACTCTCTCTCCCGACTCTCATCTCCATCTTGGGACAAAATACAATTCTAACCCTGGGCTGAGACTTTGATGATCCGCCTCCTGGCTCCATTGAAGGAGGACGCACATTAAAGCAGATCTGCTCCCCACAAAGGAGGCCTGTGAAGAGGGGCAGCAGAGCGCTGGCGTGAGGAGGGATGTGAATAATGTGAAGAGGAGGGGAGTTTCCTCTGCCCTGGCCCTGCTCCCAGCCTGCTGGAGGAGAGCTACACCCACAGACACCACTGGCAGGGCAGAGCTACACCCACAGACACCACTGGCAGGGCAGAGCTACACCCACAGACACCACTGGCAGGGCAGAGCCGCCACATGAAAGGAATACATCAGGAAACAGACTCTGTGGTTGTTGAGTAACACCTAGGAGAGAGAGAGGTGGGTGTGGAGAGTTCATACTCAAGCGCTGGTCTCATCAAGTATTGAGAGGAAGCACTGGCTAATCCACTTTCATGCAACTGGCAAGAGTGTGTGTGTGAGAGGAACAGGGTTGGCCTGCCCTACTTAAGGCTTGATAGATAGATAGATATAGAAGCCAGCATGCCTTCCTCCCACAAAAACTACATCTCCAACAGGTTCAACTGCCAGTGTTGCACATCTGCACCCAGCCTTACGAAGAAAGAAAAAACACTCTGGGGAAATATTTCCATGCGTTGCGTGTTCAGAATCCACTGACTATAGTGGTACAGCCCTCAGCATCATCTCTGACTCAGGACTCCTGCTGAACAAGTGACCTAGGAGCAGCAGTACCAGGGGAGCAGACCTGCGGCTGGGCCATGGGGAGGGCCCTGGGAGGGGACATCATCTGGACCTGGGTTGAGCCGTGGAGGCCAGGGGGCCCTCTGATTAAAGGGCAAACACACAGGTCTCTCAGCGGTGGGGCTGAGAGCTGGCAGCAGCCGAGCCAGGAAGCCCAGCGCAGCCATTAGCGTCGCCTGAGAGGAACCACATCTCATCCTCACACCCGCTCGTCATATCAGATAATCAGTAATTATCTGTCTGTGTGTACATCGTTAACCATTTCCACTTAGATCAACATATTTGTGATTAGTGTCTGAGTTAACATACTCTGAAAGGAGAGTATGTAGCTTGAGCACAGTTTAAACTTAATTATACTAAAACAAAATAAAACTTGTAACATAAGAGACCTTACACAGCATTTCACCTTTTCATGTTTTCCTTCAGACCGCTCATGTCTGCTGTATCCTTGGCAACTAAGACAGGAAGTGAAGAACATTCCTGGAAGAGAGGCAGCTATTCTGGGCTCGTCAATCTCATCAGAAAGGAACTTTAAAGAGAACACTATCATAGGAGGCACTATTTGACTCATATTTGTCTGAGTAAGTGGGCCAGATGAGAGGTACTCTGTCCCCAGAGACACCCCCCCATACACACACACTCTCATTCCCCACCCTTATCCTATTATGGATAGAGACACACACACACACGTTTAAATACTATGATGGTGAGTCCTGGGTTCGAACCCAGCTCAGGCCATTTCCTGCATGTCTTCCCCCCCTCTCTCTCCCTGCTCTCCCCTCTCTCCTCTCTCTCTCTCTCCTCTCTCTCTCCCTCCTCTCCTCTCTCCCTGCTCTCCTCTCTCTCTCTCTCTCCCTCCTCTCTCCTCTCTCTCTCCCTGCTCTCTCCCTGCTCTCCTCTCTCTCCCTGCTCTCTCCCCTCTCTCTCCCTGCTCTCTCCCCTCTCTCTCCCTGCTCTCTCTCCTCTCTCTCCCTGCTCTCTCCCCTCTCTCTCCTCTCTCTCCCTGCTCTCTCTCCTCTCTCTCCCTGCTCTCTCCCCTCTCTCTCCTCTCTCTCCCTGCTCTCTCTCCTCTCTCTCCCTGCTCTCTCCCCTCTCTCTCCCTGCTCTCTCCACTCTCTCTCCCTGCTCTCTCTCCTCTCTCTCCCTGCTCTCTCCCCTCTCTCTCCCTGCTCTCTCCCTGCTCTCTCCCTGCTCTCCTCTCTCTTTCTCTCTCTCCAACTGTCTGATAAATAAAGCCAACAAACCCCTCCATCCTAATAAACCGCTCTGGTGTTGAGCAGGTTTAGCTCCTCTCAGGGAAGCTGTTCCTCTCACTCTAGGAAATGAGACTGGATAACCCTGTTTCTGCTGCTTCCCGCCGTGGTGACGTGGCAACAGGAGACTCACTCACAGACAGGCCTGACCAACACTGAGCGGAACTTCTCTATTTATAGAAACTTTCTACCACTTTCATTTGAAGGCCACACCTACAGAGCCCTCTGTAAGCCCTCAGTAATATTCAAAACATAAGGTCACAATCTACTGGTCACAACAGGTGAGGGATGCAGGTCAGACATTTTACATCCTGGTACGCCTGGGGACCGACGTCAGTTCAAATGTTAACTGACGATGTTATATGCATCTGGTACTAGATATGATGAGCTGCTTTCACATCTATCACTGATAAATGGAACAGCAGTGGGATGAAGTGGGGTGACCAGCCTCGTCTAATCCAACCGTATTCTCTCTCTGTACTGTCACTATACAGTACATCTTTCTGTCCTGAGTTAGTAACAACAAATCTTAGTCAGAGCTAATTTAGCCTTTAGAAACCTATTTACAGCTTTAGATTTCTCAGGAACATAAATCAAAACAAGTGTCAAATATTCCTCTGATAGTTCTGTTTGATGTTTGAAACATGCGGTGGTGGTGAATCACACATTACTACACTGGCATAAATAAGTCACATCAATACAGATATTAGTCACAAAGGAGCGCTGGTGTGGTGTCATGATCCTAGCCTAGTTTCACTCTTATGAGGCGAGGAAGACTTCAAACCAGACCTGAACATTATTGGCATAGATTAAAGATAATCCATAAACCAGTTATTTTGTGTTATCTTTAAGAGCTGAATTGAGTCAAGTTTAAATTAATAATTTAGATATTAAGAAGTATTCAATAAGAAATTGAACTGACCTTTCAATAATATAGTATAACATAGTATAATATAGTATAAACCCCAGGCTTTCTGAAAGCTGTAGCTGGTTTCAGAGGTGTTTGTGTGGGGAGAAATCATGCAGATCTAACCCCCTGATTTGTTGGAAATCAATTCACAGACTTTTACAGATCCTAAACCGTTCTCTCCAGTGAATGTTAATACATATTAAAAAGATCTGCTTCCCAATAGAGCCTCAATTTTAAGCTTTAATTTTAACTAATTTTACATCTAGGATTAGAACCATTCAAACAGAAACACAACTACACCATCATGCACATAAAGCACAATCCATTCAAAATTACTTAACCTAAATATTTAAAGATGAGATGTTCCTTAAAGGTTTAAGGCAATAGGATTATAAATCACAACACTGCTTTCGCAAAACGAATGAGTACAACAAACATACAACATAGGCTAATCTTTCAGTTTCGTTCTAATACTTTCCTTCTAAGAAACAAGTAGTTGTATACAACCTGTGAGTGAGGCACTCAATCACTCCAGATCTCCTCTGTAGTGAAGCACAGCCAGCACACGCTCGTTACCATAGAGAAGGGAGGATGAAGGAGAGGAAGAAGGGAGAAGTAGGAGGTCCAATGTGATCGATTAACAACCACCCCATCCACACCCACCCCATCCACACCCACCCCCACGCTGGTCTGCCAGTGTGTGATCTATGGAGGGGGAGAGTGGGGAGAGTGGCAGAACGAGAGAGGAGTAAGCTGTTGTTTTAAATAACTAGGAGTGTTAACTGGATGAGATAACTCACTAAGCCAGGAGCGTGAGAGCTAGACCACACACAAACACAAACAACTCAGTTTCAAGCACACAGCCAGACATGCACTCGGACGCCGCACACAACAATCACATGTTTATTAAAGGATTCAAAGTGCATTTGTTTCCATCATCATTAAAAGGTGCTATTCACAGCTACATACGGGATCAAGTAACAGTTTCAGTCAACAGGTTGCTAACCACCACGTTTCCATTACTACATATTACATACTACTACACAGTAGGGGTGGGAATCTGTTGGTACCTCACGATTCGATTCTTGGGGTCACGATTCGATTAAAAATTGTTTCAAGATTTTTCCGATTCACGATTTTTTCAATTCACGATTTGTTTAATTTGTTATCAAATTTCGATTCAATATAGGCTTACATATGATTCCAGGTTGCTGTTTAGTGTTACTTGTTTCTATTTGACTGTGATGGGGCAGTTAAGTGTTGAAGAAAAAAATCCCAATGCATCAAAACCTTGAAATGTATTGTTTTTCTTGCAGTTTAGTAAACTCTTGTTATAAAAAAATCAAAATATTGTTATAAAAAGAAAACAAATTATAATTTTTGAATCGATATCAATCCCTAGAAGACTGAATCGCAATTCAAATGCAAATGAACCCCTACTACACAGCCATATATACACATAATAACTATACAGCCATATATACACATTATATACACACATACAGCCATATATACAGTACACGGTATACCCATATTGCTAGATATATGAATGATATAGGATAGAAGCATATAGGAAGAGGGTCTATATGTCAGAGATCTGAGAACAGCTGATGGTTTGTTCTGGTGTGTTTTGTTCAGGTCCACTTCATCACTGAGCCTCTGGAGATGAAACAAGGCCAGGAAGCTCCACTCAAACACTCCCAGCATGCACTTCATTACCACTTCAAGGTCCTCAGTTGTTGCATTATGGATCAGTTATCTTTAATCAAAAAAAAGAAAGAAAACCTATAACGATTTTGAATTGTAATCTGAAACGTAACAACTTTTGCGTTTCAATTCTTGGGACTGTTCACAAACACAGCATAGCCCTTCATAATCATCTGCTTGCAGCTCTGCCACCAGTGTTACAAATTAGAGAAACACAAAACGTGTTTCCAAATGTATCTAATTACCAGGGGTTTGTGGAGAATAGGATTCTGTCGGTTGGCTTTGCCGTTACCATGGAGCAGGGGGCATGGTAACCAGACCAGCCAATTCAAAGCCAGGATCTTTTAAATTAATAGTCCCTTCCTAAATGAATGGGAGTCAGGTGGCTGAGCGGTTAGGGAAGCGGGCTAGTAATCTGAAGGTTGCCAGTTCGATTCCCGTCCGTGCCACATGACGTTGTGTCCTTGAGCAAGGCACTTCACCCTACTTGCCTCGGGGGGAATGTCCCTGTACTTACTGTAAGTCGCTCTGGATAAGAGTGTCTGCTAAATGACTAAATGTAAATGAATGGTTTCCTCTTTCTCAAGACACTTTTTTCCTCATGTGTTATAGTTTAGCTTATTATTCACAAAAGCCACGCTAAAAAGTTACCCCAAAAAAGTGTCTTCACTTTCAGTCGTGGGAAGATACTGAAGACACCATGTATCAAGCAGCTACCTGACCGCTGCACCTCCCCCTGCCAGAGTTAACCTATCCTGGGGTAAAGAGCCTTCTTCACAGCCAAAACCAGAACAGATGCTGATTAGACCGTAGATACCCGGTCCAGACTGCCTGGTTCAGGCTGAGGTGGACATTCATTCTTTGTTCCTGGCTCTGTGTTGGGCTCTTTGCATGCGTCCAGTTCCTGGGCCAAAGGGAAGCCACTGCCCGATGCTTTCGGTATCTCCTCAGGTTTCTAGGGAACTGACACTGTGCCGTGGAGAGAGTGATGTATCCTGTTGCTTGTCAACTAGCGGGGACAAATAGACGTGGCTTCTGAATGCTTTAGTCTGGTTCTTAGCAGGACGAGATCTGTAAACACACACTGAGGGCAAGGAATGATTTAGGTCCACAAGCTGTCCCAGGTTTGAAGATTCTGGTTGGTTGAGAGGACAGACTCAGGAGTCTTATTAGGGGTCATTAGGTCAAACAGATCATAGCAATAATCCACATTAAAGGACGTTTAAAGAGGACCACTTGTACTACAGATATATTATCTGTAGTATCGTCTAAATGCATGAAATGAATGTGAACTATTAAGAATCTTTTTCTGGAAAATCAAGTAAAAAGTGTCTAAAAAGTGGGCATGTTATTCGTATGTAGCAATGCTGCCATCTAGTGGGTTGAAATGTTTCTTCGCTTTTTTTTTACAGTACAAAGTAAGAAAAGTTTTTTGGGATTTTACTGCTTGTGTAGAAACGATGCCAGCAGCTTTGAGGAAGGACAGGAGGAAGGTGTTACCTACGAGTGGCGTTGAGGTATGCAAGTTTAACTTCCTTGTTTCTATTTTTAGAAGCAGCACTCTCATGACCTCCTCCTCCGTGCTGCTCCTATGTGAACATCCTTTAGCTGTTTCTCCATTTCTCCTCCAGGGGAGAGCCTCTTCCTCTCCTCCTCAAAGATCCTCTTCTTCTTTTATCTCGCCATTCCTCCACCCTTCCTCCGTCAGCTTCCAGCGGCTGTCCCAACTTCCTCTCCTCTTCTCCATATCCCCCGTATACAAAAAAACAGTAGTTCGCGCTTTCATTCCTTTCTTAGACGTCACCATCTCTCTCTCCCTGTCTCTCTCTCTCTCTCTACCTCTCTCTCTCTACCTCTCTCTCTACCTCTCTCTCTCTCAACCTTTTCCCCCAAAGTGTCCGAACCTCTTGTCGTTTTCTCATTCCTAGAGTAGTACACAGGAGAGGTGCCCTCCTGTGTTTGCCCTGCTCCCCAAACACTCCTGTGCCTTACTCTGTGACAATGACCCTGCTGTATTAATAGAAACAGGGCAGCACACTGACAAAGATAGCCCAGGAAATGGGTCTGTGTAATCCCTGGGTCCGGACTGCCTCACCAGAGTGACACACACACACTCACTCTCACACACACACACACACTGACACATGAACGCAAAATCCCCCAGTCAGGCCTGTGTGAGTGAACATACACACCAGCATAAAGGTCTTCATAGTCAGCTTCAGGTTTTGTTTGATCTCATCCAATACAAGTCAAGTTTGCCTAGGGGGAAGTAGAGCTAAATAGAAAGAAGTGGTTTTTTATTTAATTACTAGGGGTAATTGTCGGTGTATGATTAGTGCGTATCTGACAGTATGTGTGAAGGTTTTGACATCTTTGCATGCTTTGCAGGACAGTACATTAGCTGTAGCACACACAGTTCAGAGGGCAGGCTAGGATTTTGCCTGTGTGTGGTGTGTTAGCCTAGCATCTCTTTTAGGGCTCCGACACACCACACACACTCACACACACACACACACACTTACACACACACTCCTGTCCTGTCCGTGTTGGTGTCCTCACAGGTGTTAGCAGTAGGCCTGTGTAGAGGCTTCATGGGAGAGGAAGACACCAGCTGTCCACACACACACCAGACACACACACCAGACACACACACACACACCACACACACACCAGACACACACACCACACACACACACCAGACACACACACCACACACACACACCAGACACACACACCAGACACACACACTCCATGGTCACTCAGGAGCCAGGTGGCAGAGTGCTAGATGGCATTATCATATTACACCAGCTTGGTGATGACTGGGAACCTTCCAAACCAACCTACAGGTGTAACATCACCACCAGAGACCCACCAGAGACCCACCACAGACCCATCAGAGACTCACCAGAGACCCACCACAGACCCACCAGTGACCCATAACAGACCCACCAGAGACCCACCAGAGACCCACCACAGACCCATCAGAGACCCACCAGAGACCCACCAGAGACCCACCACAGACCCATCAGAGACCCACCAGAGACCCACCAGAGACCCACCACAGACCCATCAGAGACCCACCAGAGACCCACCACAGACCCACCAGTGACCCATAACAGACCCACCAGAGACCCACCAGAGACCCACCACAGACCCATCAGAGACCCACCAGAGACCCACCAGAGACCCACCAGAGACCCATCAGAGACCCACCAGAGACCCACCACAGACCCACCAGTGACCCATAACAGACCCATCAGAGACCCACCAGAGACCCACCAGAGACCCACCAGAGACTCACCAGAGACCCACCAGAAACTCACCAGAGACCCACCAGAGACCCACCAGAAACTCACCAGAGACCCACCAGAGACTCACCAGAGACCCACCAGAGACCCACCAGAGACTCACCAGAAACTCACCAGAGACCCACCAGAGACCCACCAACATGGTGGGTCTCTGGCATGGTTACTCCTGTCCTTGTATTTCAGGTAGCACTGCGTGCATCAGGGGCATGGATGGGGTGTGAGGGTTCTGGTGGACCAGTTAGTAGAATGGTACAGTAAAGGGCATTTTCTTTCGTTATTATCAGAGTCTCCTCAATATGTGTCTTCAGCGTCATACTAAACTAAATCGAGTGTCACAGAGTCACGACCCAAAACCAATGAAATGTCATTTCAGGTCAGAGTTTCAAGTTAGCAGAGCACCATTGAATGAAAAGACACACCGAGTTAGTCACCTCTTCAATATGCAAAAAAAGGTTGTGTTCTCTATCCACAGCGTAGACTAGGATGATTCACTTGTCAGGGGGGATAAGGACAGTGTGTTTTGACTCCCTGTACCACGCTGGCTGAGTGGAGAGACACAGATCCATGACTCCCTGTACCACGCTGGCTGAGTAGAGAAACACATATCCAACCACTTGTCATATCTGTCTGGGTCTCCCAGCATCATTTGCATCGCACTAAAATCTAATCAAATGATCTGTGCTCGGGTCAGCCTGCTTAGTTCAGGAACTACATAAAAGCAAACACGCACATGCAAATGAACACAAGCACACAGACACGCAACTGCAACCAGTAGTAGGAAGGTGTTACCTACGCCTGGCGTTGAGGTAAGTTTAACTTCCTATTTTTAGAAGCCATCTCTCCTTCCTCCTCCAGGGTAGAGCCATCTCTCCTTCCTCCTCCAGGGTAGAGCCATCTCTCCTTCCTCCTCCAGGGTAGAGCCATCTCTCCTTCCTCCTCCAGGGTAGAGCCATCTCTCCTTCCTCCTCCAGGGTAGAGCCATCTCTCCTTCCTCCTCCAGGGTAGAGCCATCTCTCCTTCCTCCTCCAGGGTAGAGCCATCTCTCCTTCCTCCTCCAGGGTAGAGCCATCTCTCCTTCCTCCTCCAGGGTAGAGCCATCTCTCCTTCCTCCTCCAGGGTAGAGCCATCTCTCCTTCCTCCTCCAGGGTAGAGCCATCTCTCCTTCCTCCTCCAGGGTAGAGCCATCTCTCCTTCCTCCTCCAGGGTAGAGCCATCTCTCCTTCCTCCTCCAGGGTAGAGCCATCTCTCCTTCCTCCTCCAGGGTAGAGCCATCTCATCCAGTAACCACAGTCACATTTGCACACCGATAAGCACATGCTTGCTCACTCACACGAATACACTCTCATGCTTTTTACAGGACAACAGATGATCAAGAGGACTTCGTACATGGTGTGTGTGCGTCAAACACCAGACTTCTCAGCCCAAACCTCTTCAAGTCTTTAGATGAATGATCTCATGATGGCACATATCGAGAGAACAACATGCACCAGGAAACACTCTGCTGTCATCTTCCAACAAAGACATATTTTTTACCTCCTGCAATAAAGTCCAAGATACTATTTATGACATTTTCTTCACAACTCTGTGAGTTAAACATATTATAAGAAAACTACGTCTTTGGAGTAAAACTGTAAACAGCCATGGCAGACTGGGGCCCTGGGGAGAGGAGGGCAGACTGGGGCCCTGGGGAGAGGAGGGCAGACTGGGGCCCTGGGGAGAGGAGGGCAGACTGGGGCCCTGGGGAGAGGAGGGCAGACTGGGGCCCTGGGGAGAGGAGGGCAGACTGGGGCCCTGGGGAGAGGAGGGCAGACTGGGGCCCTGGGGAGAGGAGGGCAGACTGGGGCCCTGGGGAGAGGAGGGCAGACTGGGGCCCTGGGGAGAGGAGGGCAGACTGGGGCCCTGGGGAGAGGAGGGCAGACTGGGGCCCTGGGGAGAGGAGGGCAGACTGGGGCCCTGGGGAGAGGAGGAATGCTCCTCACTGCTCCCTGGTTGGACGATAGCAAACATACTCACAAGTCTTCTTTAACCGCTGCAGGCTCGTATGGAATGCATTTTCATCTCAAATGATTTGTCCGCCATAAACGAACAAAAAGTCTTACTGCTGCTTCCGCTGAGCTGAAGGGACTGTTCATTTTCTAGTTATTAGCATACCGCGCTATCTAGATAACCTTCCTCTGCTAGATGTGTGTTCAGCGGCTTGAAGCAGAGATAAAATCAAGTCTCTGCATCATTAGAGAACCATGGCTTGATCCCACAGTGTCTATAACAGTGTGTAATCACCTGTTAACTCAGAACAGCTTTCTCCTCACACACTGTGGCATCACGAGAGGAGGTGTGGTACAGGGGCGCTATGTTTCCCTCTGTGAGTGGCTACCATGCCACAAGATGGCTGACGGGAGAACTACGCCTCCCAGAATGCACCACGCAGACAGGTGCCAATGCCTCAGTCCTCTGATTGAGGCGGGAGCTCAGGTGGGGGAGGGAGAGAGGACAAAAGGCTGGACACACACACAGCAAGCAGGAGAGAGCGTACCTGGCACAAACAGAGGTTGATGCCAGAGGAACTTTGAGTTGAGGATACCATTGGTAGGATCCAATGCGAGGAGCAACTTTTTGTGCTCAAAGTAATTTTATGTTTTGCTTCCTGACCTACGTTGTTTTGTTGGTGAATAAACCGGTTTGTTTGTTTGAACCCACTTTTGCTGCTCTATCCGGTTTGGACGCACTGCCCTACACCCCGCACCGTGGTCTAGCCTCTTATGATACCACAACTCCCATACAGATGTCATCTTATAGATGACCCCAGTACAGGACCCCACTGGTTACACTAATACTATGTTGGATGTTATACTGTTTTGGCACAACCAAGATTTTAAGTAAATGCATTTATAGTGTAACTATACTTTTGTAATACATGTCCAGTATTGTAGTGTATGGTGATGCTTATTGTGCTGTGAGGTGCATGCCAATACCCCGGCCAGGGCTCAACATTACTCTACCGTACACACAGTATCTGTCATGAAGCATCACACAAGCATCACACAGATGTGTTCACCTCCCTGCTTTCAGGCCAAACCAGTAGGTCAAGCCTTAATGCACTTCCATCATTGGAGTGATGTCATATGGATTATAAGACCTCCCTGTGATGATCTCAGCTCAGAAAGAAACATTTTTATAAATGACCTGGGCCAAACCCCCTCACATCCAGGACCCCCTCACATCCAGGACCCCCTCACATCCAGGACCCCCTCACATCCAGGACCCCCTCACATCCAGGACCCCCTCACATCCAGGACCCCCTCACATCCAGGACCCCCTCACATCCAGGACCCCCTCACATCCAGGACCCCCTCACATCCAGGACCCCCTCACATCCAGGACCCCCTCACATCCAGGACCCCCTCAGAGCCAGGACCCCCTCACATCCAGGACCCCCTCAGATCCAGGACCCCCTCACATCCAGGACCCCCTCACATCCAGGACCCCCTCACATCCAGGACCCCCTCACATCCAGGACCCCCTCAGATCCAGGACCCCCTCACATCCAGGACCCCCTCACATCCAGGACCCCCTCACATCCAGGACCCCCTCACATCCAGGACCCCCTCAGATCCAGGACCCCCTCACATCCAGGACCCCCTCACATCCAGGACCCCCTCACATCCAGGACCCCCTCACATCCAGGACCCCCTCACATCCAGGACCCCCTCACATCCAGGACCCCCTCACATCCAGGACCCCCTCACATCCAGGACCCCCTCAGAGCCAGGAGAGGGTCGTAAGGTGGTCTGGACATGCTGGGGGACACCTTGACCAGGACCCAGCCTGGTAGAAGGACGGCTGCTTGATGTGTGGGAGCTGTTGGTGCTAAGATGGATCTTTAATAGTCATCCTGCAATCAGAAGATGAACTACTGCTTTTAAAATGACTAAATGTAAAGGTCACTTCCTGTACTAAGGACAGGAAAAGTTTAAGTGGCTGCATGCTGGTTTCAATCAGACCTGCCATGATCATATTTACACAGTATCTTTGTTATACTGCCTATGCAAAACATATTTATCCTTTTACCAGACTACCAAACAGTTGAACAAGTTGAAGACAGTGTTGTGGAAACTGAGCAGGATTCTTCTGCATTGCTTAACAGACCACTTCCTACATGCTGTCATTTTGGGCGAGTTGACTGCTAATGACTTTAAACATTCAGAAGTGTTCTTCCTACTCCGTGCCCCTCCAGTCATTAAATGACGCAATCATGCAGACAGAAAATGCTGTTCTCTAGAACAGTGCTTCCATGTCACTGAGTCCAGGTGATCATCCTGGAGTACTGCGTTACAACGTGCATGGCCCCAACACCCAACCACTATCAACAGAGCAAACTCCATTGTAAAGACTTCAGAGTCGAACATATCCAACTTAAACTTCAAGATTGTGGAGAATCCTTCTAATCCTACACCCTCAACTGCTGCCAAGGTAGAGAAGAAACCACTGTACTGCCATCTCCATACCAGACCCACAGAGATCCAGGAAGTTACCGTATAGAAGGGTTTAGCACACAAAGCAAAAGCCTAAGGTGACATCCACCTGTTTTGGTCTAATTTTTAACTGGTTGTAGAGAAACGCAGCCCTGAAGGCCTCTCCCTCTGTCCTCCACCCTGAAGGCCTCTCCCTCTGTCCTCCACCCTGAAGGCCTCTCCCTCTGTCCTCCACCCTGAAGGCCTCTCCCTCTGTCCTCCACCCTGAAGGCCTCTCCCTCTGTCCTCCACCCTGAAGGCCTCTCCCTCTGTCCTCCACCCTGAAGGCCTCTCCCTCTGTCCTCCACCCTGAAGGCCTCTCCCTCTGTCCTCCACCCTGAAGGCCTCTCCCTCTGTCCTCCACCCTGAAGGCCTCTCCCTCTGTCCTCCACCCTGAAGGCCTCTCCCTCTGTCCTCCACCCTGAAGGCCTCTCCCTCTGTCCTCCACCCTGAAGGCCTCTCCCTCTGTCCTCCACCCTGAAGGCCTCTCCCTCTGTCCTCCACCCAGATCCTCTCAGATCACCGGAGACTGTCAGACTGAAGTCCCTTCTCTGCATCAGAGGGACTCCCAGAAGGTCCTAAAAATGACAGTTTTTAATTAATTGCTCTACCAATCCATTAAAGGCTGCTATATTTAGCAAACCACAGGAGATCGCAGCGAGATTAATGTAACTCCTGGATTAAATTTCAATATGCACTTGTTACCTTTGAATTCACAACATCTTGAGTATACGTTTCTAGGATCTCATATTGAAAGATTACAATATGGTGTTTGTGGTGGAAATTCTGACGATACTGTGTACTTTGAATAGTCAAGATGCCAGCTTAATACAATGTATTTATTATGTACGGTACATTAGCAAACAGAGCGCTCTGCGACCGGTCATAACAGAGGACATCAATTTTCAGGACATCAATATGATTACTGTCACATTCTTCTAACACAACGTGACAGCCGAAACCAAACTAAACCAAACGAAACCGGTCGAAACCAGCGGAAACCAGGCCCTGATGTCCTTCTCCAGGTCAGGGAGTCATAAACCTCAGTTAACCAATCCAAAAACCGTTAACCCTTAAATATGCTGTAAAGTGGAATTAAAAATGAGTTTTAAGTTCATCACACCACAGAAGAATGTGTTGTTAACTACCCATCCAAATTCGAATGAAAAAAAACACTGACAAGTATGTTAAATTAGAATTTGAAATCTTGAGAAAATCAGCAGTCTTCTCTGCTTGAGACTGGGGGGGCGTGTCGCCTGAAGGAGCTGAAGCTCCGCCTCCTCGAATTTATTGAATTTAGCAACAACAGCAACACTAGCTAAATCAATTGCAGATATCAGAACAGACCTACCTGCAGTCTCTGAGTGTTTTATGTGTTAATTACTTTGTCTTTGCATCGTACCAGCTGAGTAACAGAATGCAACCGTCTGTGATCTGACGTAGATAAGTTTCTGTGACGTAGATAGGTTGGGTTTTTCCCCGCCTATACAAAACCTGCACTGAAAACAGGACAGAAACTGTTCAACGGTCTAACTCCACATTTCAGTGCGACAACGTTTTAGAGCTTTGCACATGCTTTCAGGAACTCATGCTTTACAGCATATTTAAGTCACACCAGATTTCATGTCTCCAGATATACTCCCCCGTTCACACTAATTTCCATCGTATAGATAAAAAGGCCATATGAGATGCCTCACTGATCCTCCAAGGGGCAACCAATCCCACAAGGCAGTCAGCACCTTAGGTCAACAGATAGAAGGCCATCTAAATACTTCTGCTAACCCTTTACAACCTCTCAACCTTATCCCCCTTTCGACCTGACTTAAACTCGTCTCAGGACGTTAATGAACAAAGGAGCTTACAGATTACCACTTTAAAAAAACAAACATACATTGTACATGTGCCCTAAAAGTCTTTAAACATGTTTCAACTGAGACTGTAAGAGAAATTAAACTGTTGACTTGCTTGTTCACTGTCTGTTCCCACACGCACAGACCTGTGGCCCTAGTCCGGCTCCCTGGATGTTCTATAGAAGCCCAACTTGTCCCACATTACTGGTCATTTGAACATAGTGATTTTACTGGATCAATGATTTGGCCCTAGTGAATGGGTGCTGGAGAAGTTTGAAAGATACTGCTGTCCAATGAAAATAAAACTCTCACATCAACACATGTCGATGTCATGTCATACCCCAGTGACTACTATCAGTAGTTTGTGTTGCTGCCACTGGTATGAAACGAGCAGTTTTTAGACACGACACCACAGCAAGAATTACTAGGATACATCAAATGTAAAAAAAGTGCACAATGACTGGAACATACTGCAAACGTTCCATAACTGCTTTGTGTAGGTTGTGAGGCGGTGATTCAGAGGACACGTAACGCTTTCCTAAAGTGGCAGAGAGGTTGCTGCAGCGCGGAGGTAACACCGGAGACAGCTGAGCTTCCACACGGCTCACTCACCTCCTGCAGAACATGCTCAGTCCCGTGAAGGTCCTGCTGTGGGCACAGCGGGCAGGCGGGGCAGCGGACGGCAGCTCGGCGCTGGAGGAGGAGGAGGAGGAGGAGAGGGCAGAGTTGGAGGGGAAGGGGCTAGCTCCAGCTCCCTGCTCCCCCCCAGGAGTCTCCATGGCTGCTGGGTTGCTTCTCCCCGTGCTTCCTTCACACACAGCTCTCCTACGAGCCCTCCTCTCGGCTCTCGCAAGGCGCACAGTCCACACAGCCCCAGGCAGGGCAGCAATAAGCCATTACCGACAAAAAATCCTCAACAACTTACTGTGCTTCCCCCCAGCAGAAGGAGGAGGAGAACGTGAGGGGAAAAACAGGAAATTGACAATTACTCTTCAGTGTCTCTGTATAGTTTTTCACACATTTAGTTTTTCACACACGACCGCAAGTCACTGGTAACTTTCCCCAGGTCAACGGTTCACTCCTCCTCAGTTGTGATTGTCGGCAAGTCGCTCAGCTCTTCACCAGGAAGTGCACTCCTGTAGGGCTGCAGCTTTGAAAGTGTTTCTCCTGCGCTCCAGTCACACGCGAGCTGGGGGGAGGGTCTCCTAGCTGGCTTCCTCACCCTGCAACCCCCTCAAAGAGGAAGCCTCTCGCCCCCCTCGCCTGGTCATGTTTCCTGGACAAGCTGCTTGCTCTGTGCCTGCTTCTGGTTCTCCCACCACCAGAACACACACACACACACACTCTCTCTCTGGCTTACCCAATATGGGACAGCATCACCCAATCCAGGAAGTGTTGAACCCCAGCTGAAGCAACAAGACTCGCCTGCCCTTCCTACCTGTGGCTTCTCCTGCTCACACCTTCTCTCTCCTGCCTCCGTCATCCCTCTCTCTCGCTCATACTTTTATCTCCGCTCTGTTGCTCTCCCTCTCTTTCTCTCTGTCCCTCTCTCCTTCCTTCACGGTCTCTCCCATTGGCCGGGAGAGGGCTGTGTTCACGTTGCCACCTATTGGTGGATGAGGAAGGGAATGGGAAGGAATTTAACAAATTGTCTTCCCAGGTTGCAGTAGTGATACCCGTGAGGAGGTAGAATACACAGTCCACCCAGCAGTAGACTGGGCCTAACTACAGGTGCGCTACTCTGACATTATGGAGACCAAGGGTTTCAGTTTCAGACTGAACATGTTCAGACGTCTATTTATATTGAAAACTTTGACATTCTTTCTGTATGTCATAAAAAAAGAATGCTTGCAACCCATCATGGTCTCTCTAGCTGCATGTCTCCCTGCTGGTCCAGAGTGTCTCTAGCTGCATGTCTCCCTGCTGGTCCAGAGTGTCTCTAGCTGCATGTCTCCCTGCTGGTCCAGAGTGTCTCTAGCTGCATGTCTCCCTGCTGGTCCAGAGTGTCTCTAGCTGCATGTCTCCCTGCTGGTCCAGAGTGTCTCTAGCTGCATGTCTCCCTGCTGGTCCAGAGTGTCTCTAGCTGCATGTCTCCCTGCTGGTCCAGAGTGTCTCTAGCTGCATGTCTCCCTGCTGGTCCAGAGTGTCTCTAGCTGCATGTCTCCCTGCTGGTCCAGAGTGTCTCTAGCTAGCTGCATGTCTCCCTGCTGGTCCAGAGTGTCTCTAGCTGCATGTCTCCCTGCTGGTCCAGAGTGTCTCTGGCTGCATGTCTCCCTGCTGGTCCAGTGTCTCTAGCTGCATGTCTCCCTGCTGGTCCAGAGTGTCTCTGGCTGCATGTCTCCCTGCTGGTCCAGTGTCTCTAGCTGCATGTCTCCCTGCTGGTCCAGAGTGTCTCTGGCTGCATGTCTCCCTGCTGGTCCAGTGTCTCTAGCTGCATGTCTCCCTGCTGGTCCAGAGTGTCTCTAGCTGCATGTCTCCCTGCTGGTCCAGAGTGTCCCTAGCTGCATGTCTCCCTGCTGGTCCAGAGTGTCTCTAGCTAGCTGCATGTCTCCCTGCTGGTCCAGAGTGTCTCTAGCTGCATGTCTCCCTGCTGGTCCAGAGTGTCTCTAGCTAGCTGCATGTCTCCCTGCTGGTCCAGAGTGTCTCTAGCTGCATGTCTCCCTGCTGGTCCAGAGTCTTCCTCTCACTCAGATCACATTTCCAGCGTTCCTCTCGTGAGCCTCTACAACGTGCTCTCCCTCCTACGTCCCCTTTACATAAAGCCTGGTGAGGAGAGCCCACGCCATCCAGCCCAGCGTGAGCGAGCGTGAGGCCACAGCCAGGAGGAGAGCCCACGCCATCCAGCCCAGCGTGAGGACACAGCCAGGCGGAGAGATCCCGTGCCGGGGCCCACGCAGAGAGCAGCTCCACCAGCGTGTGGCCGCGGGACCCCCGGGCCCTCGCTGGGGGCAGGAGGGTCAGGGGCAAAGCGTGCTCTGAAGGAGGTGCCAAAGTTATTTTTTGACAGCTAATTAAAATGAGAGTTGCAGTGGGTGGTGTGTCGGTTCAGCGTGATGATGATGAGGATCGTAGTCTCACTTACCAATCGTTCTCTCTCTCTCTCTCTCCTCTCTCTCTCGTCTCTCTCTCTCTCTCTCTCTCTCTCTCTCTCTCCTCTCTCCTCTCTCTCTCTCTCTCTCTCTCTCTCTCTCTCTCTCTCTCTCTCTCTCTCTCTCTCTCTCTCTCTCTCTCTCTCTCTCTCTCTCTCTCTCTCTCTCTCTCTCTCTCTCTCTCTCTCTCTCTCTCTCTCTCTCTCTCTCCTCTCTCTCTCTCTCTCTCTCTCTGAAAATGTGCAGCTCTCATCTGGTTGTGCTATTCTTACATTTTGTGTCACCATCATTATTGCGTAACATCACAGAGGTTGTGCCCCTCCAGAGATGGTGTGGCGCCCAGTTTCCATGTGGATTAAAGGTTGTCATGGCAGCTAAACTGTCCCAGATTAAAGGCTGCCCAAAGATGTCAGAATTAGTACTGATGTTGATAGTTTCAGACATGTGATGAGGCTTCAGCTGGTTTTGACAACACACCTGATCAAGGCAGAGACCCAGGCTGTGACACACCTGATCAAGGCACAGACCCAGGCTGTGACACACCTGATCAAGGCAGGGACCCAGGCTGTGACACACTTGATCAAGGCAGAGACCCAGGCTGTGACACACCTGATCAAGGCAGGGACCCAGGCTGTGACACACCTGATCAAGGCAGAGACCCAGGCTGTGACACACCTGATCAAGGCAGGGACCCAGGCTGTGAAGGAGTTTTCCATTATGAGTGAGTGGGTGACCCTTATCTGGCAGTGTCTCACGCCATAACAAGCAGCAAAACAAAGAAGATGGCCTGCTGGAACAGCGGCAGAGCAGGCCTGCTGGAACAGCGGCAAAGCAGGCCTGCTGGAACAGCGGCAGAGCAGGCCAGCTGGAACAGCGGCAGAGCAGGCCAGCTGGAACAGCGGCAGAGCAGGACAGCTGGAACAGCGGCAGAGCAGGACTGCTGGAACAGCGGCAGAGCAGGCCTGCTGGAACAGCGGCAGAGCAGGACTGCTGGAACAGCGGCAGAGCAGGACTGCTGGCACAGCGGCAGAGCAGGCCAGCTGGAACAGCGGCAGAGCAGGCCAGCTGGAACAGCGGCAGAGCAGGACAGCTGGAACAGCGGCAGAGCAGGACTGCTGGAACAGCGGCAGAGCAGGCCTGCTGGAACAGCGGCAGAGCAGGACTGCTGGAACAGCGGCAGAGCAGGACTGCTGGCACAGCGGCAGAGCAGGACTGCTGGCACAGCGGCAGAGCAGGACTGCTGGAACAGCGGCAGAGCAGGACTGCTGGCACAGGTGTTGAGGGGCTGCTGTGTTCTGCTAGAAGGCCAGCGCAGCTACAACACAGCTTCTGGTCCATCACACGACAGGTGGAACAGGAACACCAGCTCCAGACGTTTGGGGGGCACGTCTGGCAAATGTCTGGGGGAAAAAGACACTCAAGATGGTTTGGGGCTCCATCTAGTGAAGACTTGGGGTAATTCACGCGTTGGGGATAACGTGTTAAGGCCAATTACGGTCTGCTTTCTTATTTAGTTTTCTGAGTCGAAAGCAAAATAAGATCTGAAAGCTAACGCCGGCAGCCTAAAGCCATGAAGCCAGTCAGACAGAAGCAGTCACTCTGACAGGACAGAATAAGAAGTTCCAACAGCCGAGCTAATAACCAAGCACGATAGTCTAACAGGGAGCTGCCTAGATGATTTGCTTTTACAGCAAGAAAAATCCATATAGTCTTTTTTATGTGTTAACACCCCCGCAGAAACCCACACAGATAGAAGAGACTAGAGAACGTAAGCACTTCACTGCAGCAGCAACGACACAAAGACTGGAAATATGTAGTAATGGTTAGGGGGTTAGGTTTGAGTCTGAACTATGTTCTCATGGATGGGTCAACGTCTTTACTATAAAAAATACTAAAATAATTTGAAAGTAGTAGGTATTAAATCAAGTCAGATAATAGAATGTGACAAACACACCTGTGACAAATTTGCGTGGCGGCTGTGGAAGCAAATCCCTTTTGTTTCTGCATGTCTAGACCAGATCTGTGATCCTTTGAGACGTCTTGTTAGACCAGATCTGTGATCCTTTGAGACGCCTTGTTAGACCAGATCTGTGATCCTTTGAGACGCCTTGTTAGACCAGATCAGTATCTCCTGGTGACAGAAAGGTCCAACAGCCAACAGGTCTATCCCTCACCCTAACCCTCACCCTCAAGAGAGCTCCAGGCGTGTAATCCTTCCCTTTTGACTTCTCTTATTAACAAACGTCCTCTTGTTTCTCAACAAATGCCTCCCTTAAAAAAGGTAATCTACCAGTACAAAATCATTTCTAGTTTCCTGTCTAGTGTAGTTTTAGAGAGAGACAGAGAGAGAGAAGGAGAGAGAGAGGGAGAGAGAGTAGAACTTCATTAATTCCTGGATGGAAAATCAACTGTTCAATCAACAGCAGAAATATCATCATCCACACAGCTCAGTAAGAATACAAAAAATACGTATATTTCGAAAGCTGCAACTGGCTGCTCTAGCATGACGCTCTAGCATGATGCCATCATCCGCCTTTTTGACCAACTTCCTTTCCGTCACATGGCCCAATCTGGTGATATGTGAAAGTGAGGATAAGGAATCCATTCAGACCGAGCGGCCGGGTGTTTAGCCTGTCTGGCACGTGGTCATGGGGGCTCTTGTTGTTGAGACGTGATCAATAGGCCATATTTCAGGGCCTCTGTGACAAGGCATGGGTTGGTTATGAGGGACCACATGAGTGTATCTGTGCCCTTGCCTGGCAGGGACTGGCTGTGTGTGTCTGCTGCTGTGTTCATCCCAACAGCAGCTCTATTTCAGTCGTGCCAGCTCCCAGCCTGGAGGCTACAGGGATGGAGGAGGGCTGGGTGGTTGTGCAACAGACAGCACCACAGTGCTGCAAACAGCCAGCGATATCTCAACACATCCGCACACACGGGCACGGACAACTATCCGTTCTGATGAGTCGATAAAGCAGAACCTTGTGGTGGTACAATCCCCTCCCGCCTTCACCCCCTCACCCCTGTCATCTGAAAGGCCGGCCAGGGGTTTCATGGTTTGACATTTTGTTTGTATTTTTTGTCATGAATTAGAACAATCGATTTGTTCTATTTCTGACCAGTTCCCTTCCAGTAAACTTGTCATCTCCCTGTCATGGCACAGCAGAGCAGTCGGCACAGCAGAGCAGCCAGCTCAGCCGGACACATCACACGTAACACAACCACCGTCTGCTGTGGGATGTTCTGACACCATCACAATGAGGGGGAAACTGAGAGGGAGCTGAAAACAGCTGCTGATGAAAACAGTCACTGCTGTTTGTGTGTTTCCTGGCTGTTCAACTCCAACCACATCAAACTGAACACAGCAGCATTATGCCATCAGAATCTGGCAACACACCACACAACTCTGGAAAGAACTTGTCATTGGTAAAGCTTATAAACTTATTACAACACATTACCAACATCTATTCTTAGATGATAATTGTACACGTATGTAGTAGCTGCACTCTGCCCACTGATACCAAACACATACTAAACATGTACTAGTATGTGCATACCCCCCCCCTCCGCCCCCTAAGTGTGCTGTGGAGTAGAGGAGCAGGGAGATGGAAGCTGCTGAATGTGGAGTAGAGGAGCAGGGAGATGGAAGCTGCTGAATGTGGAGTAGAGGAGCAGGGAGATGGAAGCTGCTGAATGTGGAGTAGAGGAGCAGGGAGATGGAAGCTGCTGAATGTGGAGTAGAGGAGCAGGGAGATGGAAGCTGCTGAATGTGGAGTAGAGGAGCAGGGAGATGGAAGCTGCTGAATGTGGAGTAGAGGAGCAGGGAGATGGAAGCTGCTGAATGTGGAGTAGAGGAGCAGGGAGATGGAAGCTGCTGAAGTACAGCTGTGTCCACCAGCGTGTGGGCTGAAGCATCAATCCACATCCCTCCCTCTCTCCCTCTCTCCCTCTCTCCCTGCCAAGCAGGCTGGATGCATAGCTGAACACCATTCTCATCAAGTCTTACGTAAGGACTGGCCCTCCAGGAGGGAGCAGGACTACCTGGGCCTCCAGGAGGGAGCAGGACTACCTGGGCCTCCAGGAGGGAGCATGACTACCTGGGCCTCCAGGAGGGAGCAGGACTACCTGGGCCTCCAGGAGGGAGCAGGACTACCTGGGCCTCCAGGAGGGAGCATGACTACCTGGGCCTCCAGGAGGGAGCAGGACTACCTGGGCCTCCAGGAGGGAGCAGGACTACCTGGGCCTCCAGGAGGGAGCAGGACTACCTGGGCCTCCAGGAGGGAGCAGGACTACCTGGGCCTCCAGGAGGGAGCAGGACTACCTGGGCCTCCAGGAGGGAGCATGACTACCTGGGCCTCCAGGAGGGAGCATGACTACCTGGGCCTCCAGGAGGGAGCATGACTACCTGGGCCTCCAGGAGGGAGCATGACTACCTGGGCCTCCAGGAGGGAGCATGACTACCTGGGCCTCCAGGAGGGAGCATGACTACCTGGGCCTCCAGGAGGGAGCATGACTACCTGGGCCTCCAGGAGGGAGCAGGACTACCAGGGCCTCCAGGAGGGAGCATGACTACCTGGGCCTCCAGGAGGGAGCAGGACTACCTGGGCCTCCAGGAGGGAGCATGACTACCTGGGCCTCCAGGAGGGAGCAGGACTACCTGGGCCTCCAGGAGGGAGCAGGACTACCTGGGCCTCCAGGAGGGAGCATGACTACCTGGGCCTCCAGGAGGGAGCATGACTACCTGGGCCTCCAGGAGGGAGCATGACTACCTGGGCCTCCAGGAGGGAGCAGGACTACCTGGGCCTCCAGGAGGGAGCAGGACTACCTGGGCCATAGTAGTTACTGATAAGGATCTCACTCAGATTTATTAGGATTCTCTCCTAATGCTTTTATAACATTGATACTACAGGTAGAAAAACCTCCAGGAGGGTGTGTGTTAATAATGACACGAATTTGAAGATCATTTTTTTCCACAGATCTACATTATAATTGTTTTCTTTTATCCAACACTTTTACAAACACACGTTTTGCCAGCTGGGTTTATTATTCTCTGAACTCTCAATCACGACAACCACCTGTCCTACTGGATGACCTGCTGAATCAGGCCCCATTCAGAGAGAGAAAGAGAGACAGGGAGACAGAGAGAGAGACAGGGAGACAGAGAGAGAGACAGGGAGACAGAGAGAGAGAGACAGGGAGACAGAGAGAGAGACAGGGAGACAGAGAGAGAGACAGGGAGACAGAGAGAGAGACAGGGAGACAGAGAGAGAGAGACAGGGAGACAGAGAGAGAGACAGGGAGACAGAGAGAGAGACAGGGAGAGAGACAGGGAGACAGAGAGAGAGACAGGGAGAGAGACAGGGAGACAGAGAGAGAGACAGAGAGAGACAGGGAGACAGAGAGAGAGACAGAGAGAGAGACAGGGAGAGAGACAGGGAGACAGAGAGAGAGACAGAGAGACAGGGAGACAGAGAGAGAGACAGGGAGAGAGACAGGGAGACAGAGAGAGAGACAGAGAGAGAGACAGGGAGTATGGTGCCAGGCAGCATAGGAGACGCTAAGTTCCTCAGTGAAGGAGCACACATGTGGAGAGCAGAGCTGGGGATAGTGGGACGTCTTGCATGGGTCATAGTACGGGTCCACACTTTCATGTCTTGTGAACAGGTTTACCTCAAACAAACCCTATACTGTATTAAATATATTTAATTACCTCCTTTTTCTGTTCAATAGAAAACCAAATGCACACTGCCATGTTATAAACACAGAAAGGAGTAGGGCAACTAAACAGCACCCCCAACTAAACCTCCCCACCCCCCCCCCCACACCCCTGCTCTCCTCCCCACCCCCCCCCACACCCCTGCTCTCCTCCCCACCCCCCCCCACACCCCTGCTCTCCCCCCCCCCCACACCCCTGCTCTCCCCCCCCCCCACCCCCCTGCTCTCCTCCCCACCCCCCCCCCCACACCCCTGCTCTCCTCCCCACCCCCCCCACCCCCCTGCTCTCCCCCCCCCCACACCCCTGCCCTCCTCCCCCCCCACACCCCTGCTCTCCCCCCCCCACACCCCTGCTCTCCACCCCCCCCACACCCCTGCTCTCCTCCCCCCCCACACCCCTGCTCTCCTCCCCCCCCACACCCCTGCTCTCCTCCCCACCCCCCCACCCACCCCTGCTCTCCTCCCCACACCCCCACCCACCCCTGCTCTCCTCCCCACCCCCCCCACCCACCCCTGCTCTCCTCCCCACCCCCCACACCCCTCTGAGGATCTAGCTGCAGGCCAGTCACCACCTCCAGACAGGAGGTCACTTCCTTTTATGAGTGCTCTTTAATGTTCCATCAGAAGCCCCTCGTTTGAGGCTCACCCTGCTGGAGCCGAGTCTGGTCTGGGCCCGGCTGATGAATTACACTCATCTGGGGGAGGTGCTTTGATGTGCCGAGCCCAGGTGCCTGGATAACCTCACACACCAGCTCAACCTCAATCAGCTCCTCTCCCTGACCACACCCCCTCCTCTCCCTGACCACACCCCCTCCTCTCCCTGACCACACCCCCTCCTCTCTCTGACCACACAACCTCGCTCCAGGGACGTGTTATGGGACCAACAAATTAAATAAAGGTGATGTAGAGCAGCCTGGAGTCCAGGCCCCTCTCTCTCTCCACTGTGTGGATCTCTCACATGGGTTTATCCCAGCTGTCTGCAGCATCCTCCAGGTCTTATATTTACTTTATATAATTTTAGCAATTCAGGAAGTCACCCAAAATGTAAGAGTATTTTCAAAAGCTAAAACCTGGTTTCACATTCAATTCCGACCACTCAGCTTCTTTTAGAACAACAAGCCCCAGCGGCAGGTTTCTCAGCTGGATGTGACCCCCCTGCTCCCCCCCCCTGCCCCCCCCCCTGCCCCCCCCTGCTCCCCCCCCCTGCTCCCGCCCCTGCCCTCACCTGCACCCCCCCCCTACCCCCCCCCCCCCACACACACTTTGTTCGATTCTCAAACCTGATTACATGGCAACAGTGAACACTGATTTCCTCCAAAGGACTGATTGGTCCTCTGTACCCACAGAACTCGGTGAGTCACTGATATCACCCGCTTTGGCTTCCTAGCAGCAGAACTGTCTCAAAAGAGAGCAATTTGGCAATTTATTATTTACTAAAGTATGCTCAACTTTCTAACTCACTATGGGTTTTTTTATCAACCATGAGTACATGAACCACATTTCATCAGTTTTAAGAATTAACTAAACTCTTATTTTCTAAGTATTATTGCTTCCCTAAAATCTAACTTTTCCACCATCCTGTATAAGCACATGCGCTTTTAAGGCATGAAAAGGTTTCTTGAACCAGGTGTGTTGATGCAGACACCCCACACACACCCTGCTCCCCCACACACACACAGGAAACAGCACACAGATGGCACCATGAAAGCGGTGAGGGGTTTGAAAAGAGCATGAACACACACACAGACATACGTGTGCACACGCACACACACAATCTGTTTAGTCAGAGTACATTTGCGTTTGACAATCTGAGGAAAAACAGCACTAAAACACAAGGCTCTTTTTCAAAAGACTGCAGGACACTGCTGAAACACAAGAAACGAATACAGAGATGACTCATAGTCCTATTGAAAGCAGCGCTGTAGCCTTAACATTATTAACTTTCCATAATGAGCACTGTAAAGGACTTTCAAAAGGATATTATTGTGTAAGTGGGAGATGATTGATTTGGTTGACTCTTCTGATGGCAGTTATGGAACAGAGACCACAGACAGATGCCTCCTAATCGGGTTAATGTGTGAACAGGATATCACTTGGGAGATGGTCACTTTTATAGGCCTACTGTACCTGCTAAGTTCCCGATATGGATACACTATTATGAGCAGAATAGTCGAGTTTCCATTCTATGGCACTACCGATTTTCCACCCCACCCTCTTGTATAAGGAAGTCAATTTGGAAACATAGAGGCTATACATAATAGGGAAGAACAATAACCGACTAAGCTAAAGTTGGCGTGAAAGATCGTTAAGTAAATATTAGTGAGTAAATTGTGGTCATTCATCAATTTTAAAACAATATCACGATTCGCGTCGACATCAGCCATTCCACTTCAAATTGTTCCCTTTCAAAAGTTTAAGCGTCAGTCTCGTGATTCTTGATTGCGTGTATTTTCGTTGACTAAAGGACGGCAGCCTAACCCCTAACCCCACAAGGTGCAGGACAGGACCTGGTACTGAATTACAGAATTTAGCCTACCTGTAGGAGAGCTGTTTTCGTAGGGCGAGGTGCATGAATTCGTTCTCCATCTGATTTTCTGTCTGTGTCATTCTGAAGGCTCCTTTCCGTACTTTACCGGACATGTTTCTCACAGAACTCTCCATATCTACGACCCCAATGTGTTGTCTGTCGCTCACAACATCCTCCTCTTCGATAATCTCCCCCAACCTCGTGCTCGCCATCTGTTGCTTGGACTTCAGTTTGTGTGGAGTAGAATACAGTGTCTAGTTTATCCGATCACACTTATTTAAACACCAAACAATTCCCAAAGCGACACGCGTGGCACTGTTGTCGCAGGCGCACTCTGTAATGAGCGCATATTCACATGAGCCCGCTATTGAACTAGTGAACATTCTGGGTAGATTGCCAACGCTTGTAAGGTATCCTTAAAAAAAATTAACATCATTTGTAAGATCAAGCCTTCCAAACTTGAGACCAACAACTACTTTAAACAGGTATAGATGGAAAACTACTATAAAGCCTACTTGTGAAATGTCACACTGCAGAGCTATTATGTAAATACAGAAATACACAGTTTTAAATATCCTATTTTGTTAACTAAGCAATATATTGGAGTACAGCTTTTCATATTTACTTATAAAATCACATTAGAAATCCTACTGTAGAGTGGCTGTGCAGCAATTCACAGATTTTAATCATACAGCGACATCTAGTGGTTCAACTGAGTGCTCTGGATTTTACCGGAATAAGGGATCCCATTCTTTTTGAAGAGGAAGCTAGAAAAAGCTACTGTCAAGAAGTTATTTCCAAGAGTTGGAAATAAACCCCACAATATTGATTTGCCATTTAGACTTTAGTAATTCAAACCTGCACAAATAGGCTAAATACCGCCATGGATGAAGACACTGATGTGAAAGAATATCTTCATCAGTTTATCCCTGTGTTCTCATGTCAGAAGTCTAGCCCATGACGACACCGGCGTCTGTTTAACAAAAAATGTAACGGTGACCTAAAACCTTCTGAGCTTATATGTTACTGTAGACCAAGTTGTCGTTACAAATATTAAGTTATTGGCCAAACCAATTAATAATGTGTGCATTTGACAGAGGGCAATATACCAAGGTAAATAATGTATGAATTGTTATTGTATCGTTCTTAGTTCAGAAATGTAAACACAAAAGAGGGCTGTTAACTGTTTGACCTCCACTGAACATGTCCAGGGAGTTTCAATAGGCAATTAGTGGGGGTGAATCGTTATTTGTTCTATTCACATCAATCAATACACAAGTAGGAAGGCCTCTATCTTGATACTGTTCTCCTGGGTTTCATCAGTACAGCACCTCTTCCAGCTTCTGGTTCTTATCTGGAAGAGAACTCCTAGTTACAGTGAAACACAACAGTTTTTCACTTTCTCTCAGCAAGAGAGACACACCTAGGCTGTCACATGCCCTTTGTTGTCAATCTTATTATTTTTTTTATGTCTTTATTTAACAGCCCTCTTTGACTGTTTTAAAGTGGAAATGTGTCCTGATAATGGTAAATATTTGTTTATAGGCTAAATACATACCGGTAATTTTTAAATATAGGCTCATTTAATTATCTGCTATCCTACTGATTGGGCAACTTAACTATCTCTGGCCGGGTTGTAGGCTACTATAGTGTGACAACAATGTTATAACAGTCACATTCTCTTAAGGTTGTCCTCGATTTTGCACGTGTCTCGCTATTTCACTAATGCATAGGCTATATATTTACATCCCCACTGCTGTTCTGTGTACAAAACATGGCGCGATGGATAAAGGCCGCTTGCCCACGCCTCAATCAGACTCTCTTACATCACCAGAAATCACGTGCAACGGTTCAGCATAACATTCTGTTATTAATGTAAAGACTTTTGTCAAGTCGACCTTTCAAATCACATGTATATGACAAGATAGGCGGGGTGTTTTATAATCGAAAAAATGAAAACAAGTGACGCAATTATTGATTACGAGGAAAGAATCGGGAAGGGTGCAGGATGGGGCCGTGGCAAGTCGAGACAGCAACAAATTGCTCCGCGTTCTTTTCGTTGAGTTGCATTGAGTGCTACTTCTCTAGATGAGTTTCACCGAGTTTACATCCGGGTTTTTTTCCCTAGGCAATGGGAGGCATAGTACCCATGTTCCTTAGGCAAAGTGAAATAAATTCGCCGCACCGTCACAAAAAATAGTTCGCTTCTCAAACACATTTTCTCTTCGTCTTGTGCATCGTATAGACTCCCAGTAGGTAACTTTAACAATATTATAATTCCCAATTGATCGATCAGATGTAAAAATATGACAATCGTCACATTTGTGAAATAGTTTTCTACCCCCTTTTCTCCCTCCTCTTGAGCGCAGTGATAAGTGTTGTGCTCAGGCTGTGGTGAATGAGATTGAAGAAGAGTTCTTGTTTTGTATCTCAGTTTCTCTCTTTTTTGACAAATTGAATTTAAACAAATTAGAAAATAGTACGGATATCTCATACTCTGCTGGGGAGACAGCGTTTGGACATTTGCATGATAATATTGTATCGGGGATTCGGTTGAGAGGTATTGGGTTGTTTGTAAATATTTATTTAATTAATTTCTGAGGAGAGGAGGACTGCTGCTGCTCAAGTGAGTAGAGGAGAGTAAGTACACATTGGGATCTTTTTATTATCATCCCAACTTTCATTTTCATCGTTTCTCTTCCCCTCTGTGTCTTTCACTCGTACGCCTGTATCGCATCGTGGTTTATTATAGAGAGAGTGGATGCCTTTTTTGCTCACTGCAATTTCTTATTATAGGAGTTGGGTGATATTCTCTAGCTAGCGAAGTGCACTGCTATTGGAGGGCAGCGGACGGAGAAAGGGGCCGATTCTAACTTGTAACCACCAGCTCGAGCTTGTTTGCGATAATTTCGTCAAATTACTTATTTAGACACTGGTCTGCGTTTTTAATTATTTCTTTTTACAAGCGATATTTAATATTAGCATTAATTAGCTTTGATGTAAGTTAGCTCGTAAGACAGTCCTCAATGTGGCTTTTGACAGCTAGCTAGCTCGCTAGCTCACGTTAGCTCAGTGGTGACAGACTCACTGCTGTGCCGTGAACGCTGCTCGCCCGTGCTCGACTACCACTAGCCGGTTATTTAGCTACTTGCTGCTAAGCGGCTATTCATTATCGTAGTTCTCAGGTAACATTTTATAGCCATCCGTACGATGGGAGAAAGTCCTAGTTTGAAATTAGTTGAGGATTAATAAAGTATGTGAAGACCCCATCACTCAAACCTCGCATGCACTAACTACATTCTACAAGGCAATTAGCTGGCCGATAGGAGCGAATGTAGAGTTGCGTGAGTGCTTGCATAGCGCAAGATGGCCATTATAGGACTCGCGTTAAAGAACGTTATAAACGATGTGTTTGAGCAATCGCAATACAATCCTGAAAGTACCACAGAGTATATTAACAACATTCTACGCACCCATGCATTTCCATCTGAAACTGTAGAATTTAAAATGTCATATGCATATGTAGGCTACAGGCCAATCGACGAGTAGGCTACTGATGCTGTAAGTTTTACCTAACTTATCATTTGACCCACAGCCCATGTGGCGCTTGATTAGCGAAAGTATTAAGGATCAAAGTCATATGGGTGAATCCTAATACGACCAATAGTCACTGTTTTTTTAAATGTGGCTTATTATAACATACGGTTTTTATTTGCATTACCATATCATAATAACAACACATGCATTAATCAAGAGTTTGTTTTAATCTTTAATATAGCAATATACAGAAAGTCCTAGATTCATATAAAGATAGTGTTGACTACCACTGTTTAACTGTTACACCTACTGAAAGGCCACATGCGTGCATGTGGTGGCATGATGTACTCCACTATCAGAGTAGCCTGTCAGTATACAGCATTACAAGACAGTGAGGTATCTATTGAAATAATATCAACATATCCGCTTTACTTTGCTGAATGTAGATGAAGGGCAGTCTGTTTCAAATCTCTTCCTCAGATTTAGAACAAAACTGGAATGTGGCTCAGTTAAAGTAGGCATTTGATTGAGTAGATTACTTGTATTTATTTATTTACTTCATTCTGCACTGGCTTTAAAAACAACCCCAAGGTAGAAAACAATATTAAGATCTTAATCTCTTAAAATCCCATGCGCTAGTCATAAACAATGATGACAATGTTGTCAGGATAAGGGTGGACTAGGTAGTGACTTCTGGATGTTTGTTGTCTGGACAGGTTGATAACTAGATTTAGCTGCACAGAATACAGATTACTGCTACTGTTCAGCATCATATTAGCATCAAGATTAAATTCATTTTCCAATTATAAACCAAGTTAATAGGGTTTTCACATTTGTCACTCTTCCTTGGTTTGTCCCTAAGCCTTTGTGCTGTAGAATGTCCAGGGGATTTTTTATGAAGTGACTCAAGCTTTAAATGACATGTCAGCTCATGAGAGACCCAGAGAGGAGGCATGCCAAATCAGCCTGTATAGAAAAGCATATTTTTCATGTAAACCAGAAGGCCAATTTCATTTTTTAAATTATGTGGTTAGGTTAGGGTCTGAACTCTGAAGGTGGAACTATGTAGCATCCTAGCTAGCTGTGGACAGCAGGTGCCTAGCTAGCTGTGGATGACAGGGGCCTAGCTAGCACTGGACAGCAGGGGACGAGCTAGCTGAGGACGGCAGGGGACTAGCTAGCTGTGGACGGCAGGGGACTAGCTAGCTGTGGATGACAGGGGCCTAGCTAGCTGAGGATGGCAGGCGACTAGCTAGCCGAGGACGGCAGGGGACTAGCTAGCTGTGGACGGCAGGGGACTAGCTAGCACTGGACGGCAGGGGACTAGCTAGCACTGGACGGCAGGGGACTAGCTAGCACTGGACGGCAGGGGACTAGCTAGCTGAGGACGGCAGGGGACTAGCTAGCACTGGACGGCAGGTGACTAGCTAGCACTGGACGGCAGGGGACTACCTAGCTGTGGACGATAGGGGACTAGCTAACTGTGGAAGGCAGGGGACTAGCTAGCACTGGACGGCAGGGGACTAGCTAACTGTGGACGATAGGGGACTAGCTAACTGTGGACGGCAGGGGACTAGCTAGCTGTGGACGGTATGGGACTAGCTCACGCTGAACGGCAGGGGACTAGCTAGCACTGGACAGCAGGGGACTAGCTAGCTGTGGACGATAGGGGACTAGCTAACTGTGGACGGCAGGGGACTAGCCAGATTTAGCCGTTTTGGCTCACCTCTGGCTTTGCCTCAACCAGTAGTAGCCTTTCCTATTCTCAATAGTCTATGTAAACCACGTTCAGTTACAGTATGAATTGGGCCACACGTTGCCTTCTGTGATGTTACACTTCTGAATGTCTCCTCTGAACGTGCTGTTAACTTGTTGTTAGCCTGCATGTGACCTTGGCAATGCTACTGTGATGTTTCCCCAGCATGGGGAAGGATTGAGCCACCCTGAATGGACTCTAAGTGGAGTGTTGGGGTGTAACCGGCCGCGTGGCTTTTCTTCTTGTAGGGAATTGGAGAGTGGAGGCCAGTCACACTTCCCGAAGGTGAGGTCACACTGCCCGAAGGTGAGGTCACACTGCCCGAAGGTGAGGTCACACTGCCCGAAGGTGAGGTCACACTGCCCGAAGGTGAGGTCACACTTGGTCTCGTCTGTCATTTTACTGCGCTTGTAATTTCCAAGTTCTTTGTTTACCCTTGCATGCTGTGAGTAAATCCCAACTCTGAAGACAGAATTATTGGCTCGTTTGTCATTGCGTAATGATCCACTAAATGAGATTGCCCCATCCTCCCTTCGGCATCATACCCCATGGCTTCTGAATCATTAAGCTTAACACAGAGGCCTACAGCTGTAGCAGTCACCTCTGCAGTCAGCTAGGGGGATGGAATGTCTTCAGAGTCGTCACAGCAGCATGATCCAGGAGGATCACACCTCCTATTCCTCCCATGACAGCACTCCATGTTGCTAAGGGATAATATCTTGTTTTTCTGTGCAGCGGCTCTTTAATGCTTCAGTTGGATGGTATTCAACCTGGAGACGGCGTGAAGGTAAATCTGGTAACAACTGCATCTAAACACTGTATGGTCGATCTTCAGACGCTCAAACAAAAAGTGTACACGCATATGATCGTGCCTCATTATATAGCGTGCTACTGCACTAAACCCTGAAACATCAAGTATGGTTTGAAATAGGAATGCATAATTTAACATTTAGTGTTTAATAATCTGGTTGAAATTGAATGTTTGTTTTTTTTACTCCTCTCTGGTAACAGGCTGAACGTTTCCTTGGAGCCACTGAAAGACTGACTGGATCAATGATGGAATTACAAACATTACAGGAGGCTCTCAAAGTGGAAATACAAGTCCATCAGGTAGGAAAACCTGAGCTACGCAGCCGAGGGTTGGGAACCAATAGAACTGCTTTGCATTCATACTCAGTCAATCCCCTTAAACAAGATAGGATGAATCTGCAGCCGTGATGTACTTCAGTCCTCTCTGCCCCCTGCTGCTAGTCTGTACCTGAGACCAGGCCTCAGGACCTCGTCTCTGCCCCCTGCTGCTGAGGGGAGCCCAGTGTTTCCCCTACCATTATATTAGGGGGATGCCCCGCCCCCCCCAACGGCCCCCCCCGCCCCCCCCTGGAAGGTCAAGTTAATAATAATAATATATATATATATATATATATTTTTTTTTTAAATAGATTTAAAAAAAAATATATATATAGCACCCGATCACAAAATAATTTAAGGTTACCTTTCCTATAAAACAGGTCTATAGCTTGCTCTTTTATTAAACAAACTAAATGGCCTTATGTTATTTATCTTATTTACACGACGGCGTGTCATTTACATTTAGTAATTTAGCAGACGCTCTTATCCAGAGCGACTTACAGTAGGTACAGGGACATTCCCCCTGAGGCAAGTAGGGTGAAGTGCCTTGCCCAAGGACACAACGTAATTTGGCACGGCCGGGAATCGAACTGGCAACCTTCAGATTACTAGCCCGATTCCCTAACCGCTCAGCCACCTGACTCCCATTTCTGTCTCTACATGGTCGCCCCCCCGCCCCTGGAGCCCATCTCTAATGTCCCAGAATCAGATTCAGAACGTCAGGCTCTGAGGAGTGTTCAGCCTGGCTAGTAGACCTGCTGTCTGATAGGCTGGCCAGTAGACCTGCTGTCTGATAGGCTGGCCAGTAGACCTGCTGTCTGATAGGCTGGCCAGTAGACCTGCTGTCTGATAGGCTGGCCAGTAGACCTGCTGTCTGATAGGCTGGCCAGTAGACCTGCTGTCTGATAGGCTGGCCAGTAGAACTGCTGTCTGATAGGCTGGCCAGTAGACCTGCTGTCTGATAGGCTGGCCAGTAGACCTGCTGTCTGATAGGCTGGCCAGTAGACCTGGCCTCAGCTTTGTGATTGGCCATCCAGTAAACCTGCTCTCTGAGGAGTGGTCAGTCTGGAGGGTAATTATATCTGATGATGATGATGTGTGTGTTCAAACGAGAGCAGGATTTGTTAGTGAAAACTGTACATGACCCTCTCACATTTAGATAGGACGGGTGCCTTTGCTGGTTTTGCTGCAGTTAAAGGTTGAGCCTCTAGGTGTCACTGTGTCCATATAGGTGTGACTGAATCCATCCAACCCTTGTTCTTCTCCCACAGAAACTGGTTGCCCAGATGAAACAAGATCCACAGGTAAAACACCACAACACGCGCACAAACACCACAACACGCGCACAAACACCACAACACACGCACACTCTGTGGCCAAAATCAATTGGTAAAGGTAAATCTTATTTCCAAGTTATCAAAATTTCAGCAGCTGTTCAGTCATGTGTTTTTATTTTCAGTAATTCCCTCAACTGCTTCAGATCGTTCGGAGGAATATGAAATGCCCAAAAATAATGCTACTGTGTTAGGGTGCAGATGAACATAATTACCTTCAAGACCTTGTGAAGAGAGGCTGAAGGGAGTTGCAGAAAACTCATTCTCCCCTTCTTGATTTACAAGGAAAGAAAATGATGGTTTCTGTAGTTGAAATAAACCAATTAGCAAACCTGAAAAAAATAAGGAAAAATAAGACTAGTTTTTCCAGCCGGGCTTGAAAGCTGGCTGTATTGTGATTGGCTCTGCTCTTGTTTTCCAGAATGCTGATCTAAAGAAGCAGCTTCATGATCTGCAGGCCAAGATCACAGCGCTCAGCGAGAAGCAGGTATTTCAGGATGCAGTGCTGACACCAGTATTCCACACTGCCCTACATATGACTACAGACACTCTGAACTGCACATGCAAGTAGCCTGTTGTCTTGTTCCAGCTGAATGTATTCACATTGAAACATGTTTTGACTCTTTTGTCATTGGATCTGACGATCCCGTTGATGTTAGTGGTTAAGACGGAGCGAATAGCTGCTGATTTCAGCATTTTAAAAATCCTTTTAGCTAGGGCTAGGCACATGGCCACACACACACACACATTAGACTGGGAAAGTATAGCCTTTGTTTGTGATGGATGCTGTGAGGCTGTGTTACATTTAGTCATTTAGCAGATGCTCTTATCTAGAGCGACTTACAGTAAGTACAGGGGCATTCCCCGAGGCAAGTAGGGTGAAGTGCCTTGCCCAAGGACACAACGTCATTTTGAACGGCCGGGAATCGAACCAACAACCTTCTGATTAATAGCCCGACTCCCTAACTGCTCAGCCAGCTGACCACCCAAAGGTGCTGGTCAGTGTGTCAGTGCCGGGCCTGAGAGACCTGGTCCAGAGTGCTGGGCCTGAGAGACTTGGTCCAGAGCGCCGGGCCTGAGAGACCTGGTCCAGAGCGTCGGGCCTGAGAGACCTGAGCAGCTCCTCTGATGTCTGTGCAGCTCTGCTCCCCCTGCAGGGAGCCAGCAGGCCGCTTCTGTTACTGACCAGGGATCAGTTCCTCTGATGTCTGTACAACAGACAAGACCAGGACATGAGGGATGGTGCTGTTACTGAGCATGCTGTTTTGGAACGTGTTGCATTCTGGGATTGGTCAATGGAGGATTCTTTCCTACTCTATCTTCTGATTCTTGGTTGGTCCCCAGGGTACACTGTCCCACAGGAACTAACTTGGTACCGGCTTCTTGTGTTCTCTGCTGGTCTTCTGCCGCCTCTTCCAGGCGGCCTGGTTGATCTGCCATGCCCTCTCAGATCAGTGAGAGCCCTGGATCTACCAGGACAGGTTCAGGCATGTCCCAGAGTGCTTTGAGGCGAGTGTATTCTGTCCAGCTGCTGATGGGGTCTGCTGCTCTCTAGCTCTCCTGGTCTAAGGAGACATACCTCTCTGCCTTCATGTTGTTCCTCTTGTCCAGACACGCAAAGAGCAAACCTCTGAAGAAGGTGGCTTTCCTGGATGTGTTGAAGCTGTCTATGGAAAGCAACCTGTTTTGTAGCTACATGCACAACAGCTGTTTAAAAAAAGGGATTCTGCTGTGGAAAAGTTGTGTGTTCTTATTTGAATTATGTCCTATGTCTTAACTACATGCTTACTGGCTTTGCTGTCGTGATAAGATGTTTTAGTGTTGCTTGATAACAACAGGATAGAGGATGGCAGAGCACTGTCATGCATGTCTGACAGTAAGTTGGACCCAAATCAGACCCATGATTGGGTCCACACTAGCCTGCTTCACTCTTAGAGCTCCCTTTGCAGGAACACACATTTAACCCCCACCATTTCCCTCAAATGTCTTATTTTGACTTCAGAAGGTAACAGGGCAAGCAGGGTGTCTAGCTGTCTCTCTGTTTGATTAGCTGTGTTTAGAGCTTCTCTCCTGACGGCTTCCTCAACACTGTTTCCCTGCTGCTGTTTAGATTAACATGGAAATTGTCTTCTTGGCGTGGAGCAGCAGATTTCCCTGGCCTGTCTCAGACCGACAGAGACCGACAGAGACCGACAGAGACCGACAGAGACCGACAGAGACCGACAGAGACCGACAGAGACCGACAGAGACCGACAGAGACCGACAGAGACCGACAGAGACCGACAGAGACCGACAGAGACCGACAGAGACCGACAGAGACCGACAGACGGTCTCAGCTCTACGGAGCTGCCAGCATGCTGAGGCAGAGAGCTGGGATTTGCTGAATCTCCTATTTGTGGATCTGAAAACCCACATTAAGAGAATCTCTCAAGCCAAACCTCTACAGAAGAAATGAAAGCCCTTTATGTCGACTGCAGATAATATGAGAAGCAGCTGGAAGCACGCAAACACACACACTCACACACAACTTCTGCCCCCCCGGACGCTAGATGGTTCTGTTAGCTCCAGGCTAGCAGCACACACTCAGTTTCACACCACTACATACATATTCAATGAGCGATCCGTTTTTCATGGTTAAATATTAGCAGGGGGAGCGAGAGTGTGCGGTCTGTTGTCAGTTGGTCTGGTCATTCCTCTTCCTCTGTCCTGCTCTGTGAGGTCATTCCTCTTCCTGTCTCCTGCTCTGTGAGGTCATTCCTCTTCCTGTCTCCTGCTCTGTGAGGTCATTCCTCTTCCTGTCTCCTGCTCTGTGAGGTCATTCCTCTTCCTGTCTCCTGCTCTGTGAGGTCATTCCTCTTCCTGTCTCCTGCTCTGTGATGTCATTTTGTGTGTCAGGATGGCAGTTTCTGCCTTTGTGGAGCTGGAATTAGCCTGTGCAGTGATTTGGCAACATGGTGAATGCTAATGTGCTCTTTTGCTCTCATGAGAGTCTGTTGTCAGAGCGAAAGGTCACGAGGCTGCTTCATGTTTAAGCTGCTGAAGTGTTTTTGATCTGAAAAGAAATGTCACATGAGGCCTTTGAATAAAACACAGAAACCCCACATGGCTTTCAAGGGGACACAGCCAGAGGGCTGCTTTATCAGCCTGTCCTCATGTGTCAGAGGATGTTGTCATATTAAAGTTCAAAGTTCAAAAGCTTAATCGTCCACTTGAAACAGAAATTAAAATGGCCCAGATAGTTGTACAGATAATGCTGCAGTGTAAAATACGACTTCACCACAATGAGGACTATAACCTCTCCTGTACTCCCCCCTCCTTTGAACACTCCTTTCTCTCCTCTCTTCTCCTTCCCTTTTTCTACCTCCTTCCTTCTTCACCCCTCTCTCCTCTCCCTCACCCCTCTCTCCTCTCTCCTCACCCCTCTCTCTCCTCTCCCTCACCCCTCTCTCCTCACCCCTCTCTCCTCTCTCTCCTCTCTCTCCTCTCCCTCACCCCTCCTCTCTCTCCTCTCCCTCACCCCTCTCTCATCTCCCTCACCCCTCTCTCCTCACCCCTCTCTCTCCTCTCTCCTCACCCCTCTCTCTCCTCTCCCTCACCCCTCTCTCCTCACCCCTCTCTCCTCTCTCTCCTCTCTCTCCTCTCCCTCACCCCTCCTCTCTCTCCTCTCCCTCACCCCTCTCTCATCTCCCTCACCCCTCTCTCCTCACCCCTCTCTCATCTCCCTCACCCCTCTCTCCTCACCCCTCTCTCTCCTCTCCCTCACCCCTCTCTCCTCACCCCCCTCCCTCTCCCCCTCCCAGAAGAGGGTAGTGGAGCAGCTGAGGAAGGAGCTGCTGTTGAAGCAGGAGCCGGAGGTACTCCAGGCGCCCTGCTCTCACACCCTGCCCACCAGCCTGCCCTCCCCTGGGCTCAAGCAGGTAGGTCCTCCAGGCGCCCTGCTCTCACACCCTGCCCACCAGCCTGCCCTCCCTGCCCATCAGCCTGCCCTCCCTGCCCATCAGCCTGCCCTCCCTGCCCACCAGTCTGCCCTCCCTGCCCACCAGCCTGCCCTCCCCTGGGCTCCAGCAGGTAGGTCCTCCAGGCGCCCTGCTCTCACACCCTGCCCACCAGCCTGCCCTCCCTGCCCATCAGCCTGCCCTCCCTGCCCACCAGCCTGCCCTCCCTGCCCACCAGCCTGCCCTCCCTGCCCACCAGCCTGCCCTCCCTGCCCACCAGCCTGCCCTCCCTGCCCATCAGCCTGCCCTCCCTGCCCATCAGCCTGCCCTCCCTGCGCACGCTCACGGATCCAAAACAGTCACCGCAATCTCCCCATGCTAAAACACACTTCTCTAACATAGTGTGTATAGTCAATAGTATTAATATTATTGCCATTAATTAAACTACAATCTGATCATTGAGTCACACCATCCCTCCACGCCTCCATGCCACCCTAGAACTACCTCTTGCCACCCTCTTGCCCCCCCAGGTGAGAATGTCTAGACCCGCCCCTGCCTCCAGTAGTGCTGGCTCTGCTCTGACCAGCAACATAGTCAGTAGAAAGACGAGTCTGAGCTTCACTCACACAGTGTGAGGAGGGAACAGACATGGTCAGTCTGCCTGTAGTGATTGTTGTCTCTCCTGTGATATCTGAACAGCAACGCCCAGCCCTGGTTTAAACCCTTGTCTCCTGTTCTGAGGTTTATCTCCTGCTTTCAGAGAAACAAGGCGTGTCTTACTGGCAGGTCTCCCATGGCGTTAGATATGATCTGAGCTCGTCTGCACCAGGCCTCTCTGTTGGCTGGCTGCATAAAGCTGTGACTCAACTGTGAGGTCAGAACTGAGGTCAACCTGGAAGGCAAGAGAGAGGGAAAGTAGAACTGAGGAGAAACTATCTGTAACTTAAGAATGTATGTATTTTCTTATTTTTTATTTCGCATGTTCATAACCCTGACAGCGGTGGATGTTTCATGACACACTTTTAGAAAACAGCGAATCTGCCCCCCCCCCACTTCTAATGAAGAAAATCATGTTAACGGTCTCCTCCTCAGTCCCACCCACATTTGAAAACAAACCGACGCCCTGGCTGTAGAATGTTCCTCCAGGGTCTCCCTTTGGCTCTCTGTTCCAGCCTGTTGTGATTTCTGATCCCAACACAGCTCTCCTGCTGACGTGGCCTCTTGTCTCCCTGTGTGACCCCTGTGTGACCCCCGTGTGACCCCCGTGTGACCCCTGTGTGACCCCTGTGTGACCTCTGTCTCCTTGTGTGACCTCAGACTCTGACTGTGACGCCGGTCCTCACCACTAAGCCTCTACCTCTGCTGCTGAAAGCTGCTGCATCGCCCCCTGCCTCTCTCCTATCCCAGCGCCCCACCATCGCCATGGTCACTGCCCTCAGCAACAACACCAAGCCGGCTGGCAACACAGACTTCCAGAACTCTCCGGTCAACCTTCAGGTGTCCAGCAGGCTGAGCGGTCAGGGTTCTGACCCAGTCAGGCTGATGTCCAAGAACACGGTGGTGGTAAGTCACCAGCAGCCCTCTCACCGCCATCTCATCCTCCTGTTTCATCTGTTTCATGTTTTCTCTTGGGTATTATTGAGAAGGGGGTAGTGTTTTCTAAAGATTGTTTGTGGTACTTTTCTGTCTTTTTAAAATACAAAGGTGAAACATTTGACTTCTGTGGTGCACATACTTTTACAAATGTAAAATGGTTCAAGTAGAGACCGTGTTTGTTGAGAGTGGAGCTGCTTAGAGGCTGTGGTGTTTGTGGTGGCCCAGGGCACCTTGGAGTCAGTGATATTTCCCCTCAGTTAAACAAGCCTGTATGAGATCTTCACAGTCCAGTGTGTTGAGATGCTTCACAGTCCAGATATCCAGACCTTGCTGTGGTTTTGTCCCAGGTTCAGACCACCACCACCACCACCTTCTCTACCCAGCCTATCAAAGTTCCCCAGTTTGTCCCTCCTCCTAGACTGACGCCTCGACCCACCTATCAACCACAGGTGCGTCCTGGTCAGACCCGCCCCCTAACCCTGATCCCACCAATCAGTGTGTGCGTGGCCAGTCAAGGCGTTTCACACCGTCGCCACTGGAGGGCGACAGTGTACACGAGCACATGGATGTACTAAAGAGCTTCTGTTAGCTCGGTCCCTCAGCTTTACAGAGGCTGTTTCCCTTGTGCTGCTTTCTGATCCTTTCCTACTGTCGTGATTTGCTTTTCGGTTTAAATAAATTCCTGTCTGTGTGGGTAATGACTTTTCCCTGCTGATGTTGTGTGTCTTGTCTACTCTTGGTTGTGAAAACTCGTTTATTTTCTGCAGCTTATCGATGTTTTGTGTTCTGGCTGCGTGGAACTGTGGTTTTAACCCTCGGTGTGTGAGCTCTCTGATTTGAGTTGTGTGGGCACTGCCCTCTGATCTGAGGTGTGTGTGATCACTGCCCTCTGATCTGAGGTGTGTGTGATCACTGCCCTCTGATCTGAGGTGTGTGTGATCACTGCCCTCTGATCTGAGGTGTGTGTGATCACTGCCCTCTGATCTGAGGTGTGTGTGATCACTGCCCTCTGATCTGAGGTGTGTGTGATCACTGCCCTCTGATCTGAGGTGTGTGTGATCACTGCCCTCTGATCTGAGGTGTGTGTGATCACTGCCCTCTGATCTGAGGTGTGTGTGATCACTGCCCTCTGATCTGAGGTGTGTGTGATCACTGCCCTCTGATCTGAGGTGTGTGTGATCACTGCCCTCTGATCTGAGGTGTGTGTGATCACTGCCCTCTGATCTGAGGTGTGTGTGATCACTGCCCTCTGATCTGAGGTGTGTGTGATCACTGCCCTCTGATCTGAGGTGTGTGTGATCACTGCCCTCTGATCTGAGGTGTGTGTGATCACTGCCCTCTGATCTGAGGTGTGTGTGATCACTGCCCTCTGATCTGAGGTGTGTGTGATCACTGCCCTCTGATCTGAGGTGTGTGTGATCACTGCCCTCTGATCTGAGGTGTGTGTGATCACTGCCCTCTGATCTGAGGTGTGTGTGATCACTGCCCTCTGATCTGAGGTGTGTGTGATCACTGCCCTCTGATCTGAGGTGTGTGTGATCACTGCCCTCTGATCTGAGGTGTGTGTGATCACTGCCCTCTGATCTGAGGTGTGTGTGATCACTGCCCTCTGATCTGAGGTGTGTGTGATCACTGCCCTCTGATCTGAGGTGTGTGTGATCACTGCCCTCTGATCTGAGGTGTGTGTGATCACTGCCCTCTGATCTGAGGTGTGTGTGATCACTGCCCTCTGATCTGAGGTGTGTGTGATCACTGCCCTCTGATCTGAGGTGTGTGTGATCACTGCCCTCTGATCTGAGGTGTGTGTGATCACTGCCCTCTGATCTGAGGTGTGTGTGATCACTGCCCTCTGATCTGAGGTGTGTGATCACTGCCCTCTGATCTGAGGTGTGTGGGCACTGCCCTCTGATCTGAGGTGTGTGTGATCACTGCCCTCTGATCTGAGGTGTGTGATCACTGCCCTCTGATCTGAGGTGTGTGTGATCACTGCCCTCTGATCTGAGGTGTGTGGGCACTGCCCTCTGATCTGAGGTGTGTGTGATCACTGCCCTCTGATCTGAGGTGTGTGGGCACTGCCCTCCCCTTGACTTCCAACATGATAACTATCAGCTGAGAGACAGGGAAGTGATCCTCCTCCAGGATCTCAGAGCCCTACACTGGCATTCCTCATCAGGAGCTCCTGACGTGTGTGTCCTGACCTGTTCCCCCGGCCTCACTCCCTCCTGCCCCCCCCCAGGTCCGCCAGAAACCCGCCGCCCCCAACAACGTCCCCATCGCCCCTACCCCGCCCCCCCCCATGATGGCGGCCCCCCAGCTGCTGCAGCGACCTCTGATGCTGGCCACCAAGCTGAGCCCCAACTCGCTGGCCCCCTCGCTGGCCCCCTCTGCCGGCCCGGTGCACCAGGTCCGCATCGTCAACGGCCAGCCCTGCGCCGCCGCCGCCGCCCACACCCAGCCGGCAGCGCCCGTGGCGGGCATCGTCATCGCCACGCCGGCCTCCTCCGCTCGCCTGGCCACGCCCACCCACACGCTGCAGGTCAGCGGCCTGCTCTCAGACCACAAGGTCCGGACCATGGTGGGTGGCTGGGGCCGGCCGGCTGGCCCTGCCTTTGACAATGTTTCTCCGTTTTTATTGTGGTGTGTTGTCTGTTAAGGTTTTCATTTTTAATGTATACATTTTTGGTTTTATATGTATTGCTGTATCCATTTGGAGGGGTTTAAATGTATTAATGTGTACGTTTGTGTGGCGTTAAGTCTTCTGTACCTTCTAGATGCTCTGTAGTCCGTCACTGTGGACAGAAGCCTCTGCTGGATGAATATGATGTAGAATGTCCTGTTCAGTTGTCTGAGAGTTCATGTGTTCCCCAGACTGTTAAGGCTCAGCTGGGCCCAGAACAGAGGCTGCAGGTCACCTCTGCCACCCCCCCTCTCTCTCCTGTGGCCAGGCCACACAGAGAAGACAGCCTGCAGGTCAGAACCTCACCCTTCACTTACGCCATAAATAGATGAGAAAAAACTTTTATTTCAACTTGTTTACTTTCAAATGTTGTGTATTTTGGACGGTTCTGTCCAATCTGGAAGTCAAACAAAGAAGTTGTTTTAATACATTTTCAATTCTGTTCCTAGAAAATTGCCTTCATGGTGTCTCTTGGACTTGTCACTCATGACCACCTCGAAGGTAAACGTCAGTTTGTGTACAGATGTTTGTCTTGCTGTGTGATTGTCAGGATGATAGCCAGGTCACTGCTGCTGTGTGTCAGGATGATAGCCAGGTCACTGCTGCTGTGTGTCAGGATGATAGCCAGGTCACTGCTGCTGTGTGTCAGGATGATAGCCAGGTCACTGCTGCTGTGTGTCAGGATGATAGCCAGGTCACTGCTGCTGTGTGTCAGGATGATAGCCAGGTCACTGCTGCTGTGTGTCAGGATGATAGCCAGGTCACTGCTGCTGTGTGTCAGGATGATAGCCAGGTCACTGCTGCTGTGTGTCAGGATGATAGCCAGGTCACTGCTGCTGTGTGTCAGGATGATAGCCAGGTCACTGCTGCTGTGTGTCAGGATGATAGCCAGGTCACTGCTGCTGTGTGTCAGGATGATAGCCAGGTCACTGCTGTTGTGTGGTTGCAGAGATCCAGAGCAGGAGACAAGAGCGCAAGAGGAGAACCACAGCCAACCCTGTTTACAGCGGAGCAGTGTTTGAGCCCGAGGTAGATACACCCCTCACCTCCTCATCTCACTCTCCTCACCTCCCCTCTCCTCACCTCCTCCCCTCTCCTCACCTCATCTCATCTCCTCTCTCCTCACCTCCTCCTCTGTCCTCACCTCCTCATCTCACTCCTCACTTCCTCTCTCCTCGCCTCCTCATCTCACCTCCTCTCTCCTGACCTCCTCCTCTCTCCTCACCTCCTCATCTCACCTAACCTCCTCACCTCCTCATCTTACCTAACCTTCTCACCTAACCTCCTCACCTCACTTCCTCATCTCACCTCCTCATATCTCCTCTGTCTGTCCCTGTTATATCAGTATTCACCCATCTGTGTGTGTGTTTGTCCCTGTTGTCACAGAGGAAGAAGAGTGCGGTGACCTACCTGAACACTCCTCTCCACCAGGGGACCAGGAAGAGAGGTCAGTTCAAACCTCAGACTTCACTGACTGCACACCTGCACACACACCTGTTCCAGCCCCCTGGGGCCCTGTGCAGTGTCTGTGCAGACTATAGACATGGCCTATATAGGGTTCCTGTGAATGCACTTGAAATGTTAATGGTGGGAACTGCTATGACAGTATAACATGTACACACAAACCTTTCTGCTGATCGCTCTTGTCTCTGGTTCTGAATCCTGTCACTGTTCTAAGCATTCAGTCGATGGTCTAACTTCTTGCTTTGCTCTCAGTTTCATCCTCTAGTATATGATTGTCAGATTTGTTCATACAGAAAAGTTGGTTTGAGATATGCCCTTTGTGCCTACATCACCTGTTTATTCACTTGCGCACGTTTAAAAACCTTGCTAATATGACTGATAAAGATTCGGAATCCCTGTGCATTTAACAAAAAGCAGTGCAAGAGCAGGGTTCAGGTATGATAACATCTGACAAGTCTGGTTTTCCTCTGAACGACCTCACTGGGTGTGATGATGACTTCCTGTTCCAGAAGGATGGACCGTTCCTCCTCCTCTCTCTCCTCCTCTCTCCTCCTCTCTCTTCCCCTCTCTTCCCCTCTCCTCCTTTTTCCTCCTCCAGACCCCCTGCTGCTTTTGTGTCTCTGCTCCCTGGCCAGCATGTGGCGCTCTTTCTGCACTAACTCTGCTCTCTGTGCTTTTCCAACATCTCCTCCCCCCTTTAATCACCACCCCACCCACCCACCCCACGCTAGCCAACGAGGACTCCCTCTCCAAGGTATGTCGGTTAGACGACTCGTCTGTCTGTTTTTTTTCCCCCCTTTTCCATCTTTCTTTTTCTTTTGTCGTCTTGTCTCATGTCACCCAGGTCGCCCTCCTAAACACAGCAGTGTTCCTGAGCTGGCTGTCCAGCCCCCAGCCTCTCCCTCCAGCCGCCCCGCTGCTGAGCGGCCAGACGCAGGCCTCCCCCTCCCTGTCCACCCTCACCCTCTCCCCCTCCCCAGCCCCTGCTCTGGGGACGTAAGTAGCAGCTGGAGACAGCAGATACACCCTGGACTACCCAGGCCCCCCCCTCCCCCCTTACTGACCTCGCCCCCCTCCCCCCCGTTAGGTCACCGGTTCTGAACACAGGCAGTAAAGACTATCGGGGAAGTCCGATTGGCCTGTCATTCATATATTTTCTACACAATGCCCTCGCCACACACATACCTGTCTTCCCATTGTATGATTCATCATCCCATCTTTTTGTTTCTGATGCAGTCTTACAAAGTGAAGTGTTCCTCTCCCTGTGCCCTTGCAGGAAAATATAACATCTTGATCAGTGACCTTTGTGGAAAACTAGCTTTTTTATGAAAGAACATTCATAAAATATTTTACACGATTCATTCTGAATTGTGTAAAATATTTATTTCAAATTATCCAAAACGTTTTACCTTGGTCTGTCAACAGCATATTTCTGATATACCTTTACCCCTCATAACCTCCAGTAGTTAAGCTGATCTTTAGAAATATAATCTATAAACTATATAACATCTATAAAATAAAAAACAACAAGAAAATCCAGAAGTAAATGAGCCCCCGCCACTGCCCTGCCTCTCCTCATCTGATTGGACAGGCCCAGACAGGGCAGAGGAACTGATTGGTGCAATTCTTCCTGACAGGGAGACATCCATGAGGACTACTGCACTGTCTGCAGACGCAGCGGACAGTTACTCATGTGTGACACGTGTTCACGTGTCTTTCACCTGGACTGCCTGGAGCCACCACTGAAAACCATTCCTAAAGGCATGTGGATCTGTCCCAAATGTCAAGACCAGGTAAACACAGCGGCCTACTGAGCCCCGACTGTAGGGGGCGGGCCCAGACGCCCAGGGTGTCAGACCTGGAGAAGCGAGGAAAGTTTTACCAAACGGAAGGAATGTCACAGAAGTGGCAGTGGCAGTTGCTAAATGGGTACTAAAATGATGATATGATGCAGATTTGAAGATCTCCAACTTGTCCCCTTAGATGGTCCATCAGGTATCCTTAATGTCAACATTAAGACAAGGCAGCTCCTTCCTTTGTAAGCTGCTACATTATTCAGCATTGTTTTACAGTATGTCCCATCTGTCTTGTCAGTGAAGGGCATCACATTCATTTGACTTCATTGTATGTCCATCCTGACCTCACCCAGCGGTGACCACAGGTATGTTGTCCTGGGCAACCCTGTGCTCAAGCCCTGACGTCTCAGACACTGTGTAAATCTGACTTGTCCCCTCCTCAGATACTGAAGAAAGAAGAAGCTATTCCCTGGCCGGGAACGCTGGCTATCGTCCATTCCTACATTGCTTACAAAGAAGGTAAGAATCCCTGCACGGCTTCTAGCTAGACATTCCACAGGGAGGAGAGACGGGAGGATAAAGTGTTGTGTTGTTCGTCCTCACAGCTAAGCAGGAGGATAAAGTGTTGTGTTGCTCGTCCTCACAGCTAAGCAGGAGGATAAAGTGTTGCTCGTCCTCACAGCTAAGCAGGAGGATAAAGTGTTGTGTTGCTCGTCCTCACAGCTAAGCAGGAGGATAAAGTGTTGCTCGTCCTCACAGCTAAGCAGGAGGATAAAGTGTTGCTCGTCCTCACAGCTAAGCAGGAGGATAGTGTTGTGTTGCTCGTCCTCACAGCTAAGCAGGAGGATAAAGTGTTGTGTTGCTCGTCCTCACAGCTAAGCAGGAGGATAAAGTGTTGTGTTGCTCGTCCTCACAGCTAAGCAGGAGAATAAAGTGTTGCTCGTCCTCACAGCTAAGCAGGAGGATAAAGTGTTGCTCGTCCTCACAGCTAAGCAGGAGGATAAAGTGTTGTGTTGCTCGTCCTCACAGCTAAGCAGGAGGATAAAGTGTTGTGTTGCTCGTCCTCACAGCTAAGCAGGAGGATAAAGTGTTGTGTTGCTCGTCCTCACAGCTAAGCAGGAGGATAAAGTGTTGTGTTGCTCGTCCTCACAGCTAAGCAGGAGGATAAAGTGTTGTGTTGCTCGTCCTCAGCTAAGCAGGAGGATAAAGTGTTGTGTTGCTCGTCCTCACAGCTAAGCAGGAGGATAAAGTGTTGCTCGTCCTCACAGCTAAGCAGGAGGATAAAGTGTTGTGTTGCTCGTCCTCACAGCTAAGCAGGAGGATAAAGTGTTGTGTTGCTCGTCCTCACAGCTAAGCAGGAGGATAAAGTGTTGTGTTGCTCGTCCTCACAGCTAAGCAGGAGGATAAAGTGTTGTGTTGCTTGTCCTCAGCTAAGCAGGAGGATAAAGTGTTGTGTTGCTCGTCCTCACAGCTAAGCAGGAGGATAAAGTGTTGCTCGTCCTCAGCTAAGCAGGAGGATAAAGTGTTGTGTTGCTCGTCCTCACAGCTAAGCAGGAGGATAAAGTGTTGTGTTGCTCGTCCTCACAGCTAAGCAGGAGGATAAAGTGTTGTGTTGCTCGTCCTCACAGCTAAGCAGGAGGATAAAGTGTTGTGTTGCTCGTCCTCACAGCTAAGTAGGAGGATAAAGTGTTGTGTTGCTCGTCCTCACAGCTAAGCAGGAGGATAAAGTGTTGTGTTGCTCGTCCTCACAGCTAAGCAGAAGGATAAAGTGTTGTGTTGCTCGTCCTCAGCTAAGCAGGAGGATAAAGTGTTGTGTTGCTCGTCCTCACAGCTAAGCAGGAGGATAAAGTGTTGTGTTGCTCGTCCTCAGCTAAGCAGGAGGATAAAGTGTTGTGTTGCTCGTCCTCACAGCTAAGCAGGAGGATAAAGTGTTGTGTTGCTCGTCCTCACAGCTAAGCAGGAGGATAAAGTGTTGTGTTGCTCGTCCTCACAGCTAAGGAGGAGGATAAAGTGTTGTGTTGCTCGTCCTCACAGCTAAGCAGGAGGATAAAGTGTTGTGTTGCTCGTCCTCACAGCTAAGCAGGAGGATAAAGTGTTGTGTTGCTCGTCCTCACAGCTAAGCAGAAGGATAAAGTGTTGTGTTGCTCGTCCTCAGCTAAGCAGGAGGATAAAGTGTTGTGTTGCTCGTCCTCACAGCTAAGCAGGAGGATAAAGTGTTGTGTTGCTCGTCCTCAGCTAAGCAGGAGGATAAAGTGTTGTGTTGCTCGTCCTCACAGCTAAGCAGGAGGATAAAGTGTTGTGTTGCTCGTCCTCACAGCTAAGCAGGAGGATAAAGTGTTGTGTTGCTCGTCCTCACAGCTAAGGAGGAGGATAAAGTGTTGTGTTGCTCGTCCTCACAGCTAAGCAGGAGGATAAAGTGTTGTGTTGCTCGTCCTCACAGCTAAGCAGGAGGATAAAGTGTTGTGTTGCTCGTCCTCACAGCTAAGCAGGAGGATAAAGTGTTGTGTTGCTCGTCCTCACAGCTAAGCAGGAGGATAAAGTGTTGTGTTGCTCGTCCTCACAGCTAAGCAGGAGGATAAAGTGTTGTGTTGCTCGTCCTCACAGCTAAGCAGGAGGATAAAGTGTTGTGTTGCTCGTCCTCAGCTAAGCAGGAGGATAAAGTGTTGTGTTGCCCGTCCTCACAGCTAAGCAGGAGGATAAAGTGTTGTGTTGCTCGTCCTCACAGCTAAGCAGGAGGATAAAGTGTTGCTTGTCCTCAGCTAAGCAGGAGGATAAAGTGTTGTGTTGCTCGTCCTCACAGCTAAGCAGGAGGATAAAGTGTTGTGTTGCTCGTCCTCACAGCTAAGCAGGAGGATAAAGTGTTGTGTTGCTCGTCCTCACAGCTAAGCAGGAGGATAAAGTGTTGTGTTGCTCGTCCTCAGCTAAGCAGGAGGATAAAGTGTTGTGTTGCTCGTCCTCACAGCTAAGCAGGAGGATAAAGTGTTGTGTTGCTCGTCCTCACAGCTAAGCAGGAGGATAAAGTGTTGTGTTGCTCGTCCTCACAGCTAAGCAGGAGGATAAAGTGTTGTGTTGCTCGTCCTCACAGCTAAGCAGGAGGATAAAGTGTTGTGTTGCTCGTCCTCACAGCTAAGGAGGAGGATAAAGTGTTGTGTTGCTCGTCCTCACAGCTAAGCAGGAGGATAAAGTGTTGTGTTGCTCGTCCTCACAGCTAAGCAGGAGGATAAAGTGTTGTGTTGCTCGTCCTCACAGCTAAGCAGGAGGATAAAGTGTTGTGTTGCTCGTCCTCACAGCTAAGCAGGAGGATAAAGTGTTGTGTTGCTCGTCCTCACAGCTAAGCAGGAGGATAAAGTGTTGTGTTGCTCGTCCTCAGCTAAGCAGGAGGATAAAGTGTTGTGTTGCCCGTCCTCACAGCTAAGCAGGAGGATAAAGTGTTGTGTTGCTCGTCCTCACAGCTAAGCAGGAGGATAAAGTGTTGCTTGTCCTCAGCTAAGCAGGAGGATAAAGTGTTGTGTTGCTCGTCCTCACAGCTAAGCAGGAGGATAAAGTGTTGTGTTGCTTGTCCTCACAGCTAAGCAGGAGGATAAAGTGTTGTGTTGCTCGTCCTCACAGCTAAGCAGGAGGCTAAAGTGTTGTGTTGCTCGTCCTCACAGCTAAGCAGGAGGATAAAGTGTTGTGTTGCTCGTCCTCAGCTAAGCAGGAGGATAAAGTGTTGTGTTGCCCGTCCTCACAGCTAAGCAGGAGGATAAAGTGTTGTGTTGCTCGTCCTCACAGCTAAGCAGGAGGATAAAGTGTTGCTTGTCCTCAGCTAAGCAGGAGGATAAAGTGTTGTGTTGCTCGTCCTCACAGCTAAGCAGGAGGATAAAGTGTTGTGTTGCTCGTCCTCACAGCTAAGCAGGAGGATAAAGTGTTGTGTTGCTCGTCCTCACAGCTAAGCAGGAGGATAAAGTGTTGTGTTGCTCGTCCTCAGCTAAGCAGGAGGATAAAGTGTTGTGTTGCTCGTCCTCACAGCTAAGCAGGAGGATAAAGTGTTGTGTTGCTCGTCCTCACAGCTAAGCAGGAGGATAAAGTGTTGTGTTGCTCGTCCTCACAGCTAAGCAGGAGGATAAAGTGTTGTGTTGCTCGTCCTCAAAGCTAAGCAGGAGGATAAAGTGTTGTGTTGCTCGTCCTCACAGCTAAGGAGGAGGATAAAGTGTTGTGTTGCTCGTCCTCACAGCTAAGCAGGAGGATAAAGTGTTGTGTTGCTCGTCCTCACAGCTAAGCAGGAGGATAAAGTGTTGTGTTGCTCGTCCTCACAGCTAAGCAGGAGGATAAAGTGTTGTGTTGCTCGTCCTCACAGCTAAGCAGGAGGATAAAGTGTTGTGTTGCTCGTCCTCACAGCTAAGCAGGAGGATAAAGTGTTGTGTTGCTCGTCCTCAGCTAAGCAGGAGGATAAAGTGTTGTGTTGCCCGTCCTCACAGCTAAGCAGGAGGATAAAGTGTTGTGTTGCTCGTCCTCACAGCTAAGCAGGAGGATAAAGTGTTGCTTGTCCTCAGCTAAGCAGGAGGATAAAGTGTTGTGTTGCTCGTCCTCACAGCTAAGCAGGAGGATAAAGTGTTGTGTTGCTTGTCCTCACAGCTAAGCAGGAGGATAAAGTGTTGTGTTGCTCGTCCTCACAGCTAAGCAGGAGGATAAAGTGTTGTGTTGCTCGTCCTCACAGCTAAGCAGGAGGATAAAGTGTTGTGTTGCTCGTCCTCAGCTAAGCAGGAGGATAAAGTGTTGTGTTGCTCGTCCTCAGCTAAGCAGGAGGATAAAGTGTTGTGTTGCTTGTCCTCACAGCTAAGCAGGAGGATAAAGTGTTGTGTTGCTCGTCCTCACAGCTAAGCAGGAGGATAAAGTGTTGTGTTGCTCGTCCTCACAGCTAAGCAGGAGGATAAAGTGTTGTGTTGCTCGTCCTCAGCTAAGCAGGAGGATAAAGTGTTGTGTTGCTCGTCCTCACAGCTAAGCAGGAGGATAAAGTGTTGTGTTGCTCGTCCTCACAGCTAAGCAGGAGGATAAAGTGTTGTGTTGCTCGTCCTCAGCTAAGCAGGAGGATAAAGTGTTGTGTTGCCCGTCCTCACAGCTAAGCAGGAGGATAAAGTGTTGTGTTGCTCGTCCTCACAGCTAAGCAGGAGGATAAAGTGTTGCTTGTCCTCAGCTAAGCAGGAGGATAAAGTGTTGTGTTGCTCGTCCTCACAGCTAAGCAGGAGGATAAAGTGTTGTGTTGCTCGTCCTCACAGCTAAGCAGGAGGATAAAGTGTTGTGTTGCTCGTCCTCACAGCTAAGCAGGAGGATAAAGTGTTGTGTTGCTCGTCCTCAGCTAAGCAGGAGGATAAAGTGTTGTGTTGCTCGTCCTCACAGCTAAGCAGGAGGATAAAGTGTTGTGTTGCTCGTCCTCACAGCTAAACAGGAGGATAAAGTGTTGTGTTGCTCGTCCTCACAGCTAAGCAGGAGGATAAAGTGTTGTGTTGCTCGTCCTCACAGCTAAGCAGGAGGATAAAGTGTTGTGTTGCTCGTCCTCACAGCTAAGGAGGAGGATAAAGTGTTGTGTTGCTCGTCCTCACAGCTAAGCAGGAGGATAAAGTGTTGTGTTGCTCGTCCTCACAGCTAAGCAGGAGGATAAAGTGTTGTGTTGCTCGTCCTCACAGCTAAGCAGGAGGATAAAGTGTTGTGTTGCTCGTCCTCACAGCTAAGCAGGAGGATAAAGTGTTGTGTTGCTCGTCCTCACAGCTAAGCAGGAGGATAAAGTGTTGTGTTGCTCGTCCTCAGCTAAGCAGGAGGATAAAGTGTTGTGTTGCCCGTCCTCACAGCTAAGCAGGAGGATAAAGTGTTGTGTTGCTCGTCCTCACAGCTAAGCAGGAGGATAAAGTGTTGCTTGTCCTCAGCTAAGCAGGAGGATAAAGTGTTGTGTTGCTCGTCCTCACAGCTAAGCAGGAGGATAAAGTGTTGTGTTGCTTGTCCTCACAGCTAAGCAGGAGGATAAAGTGTTGTGTTGCTCGTCCTCACAGCTAAGCAGGAGGATAAAGTGTTGTGTTGCTCGTCCTCACAGCTAAGCAGGAGGATAAAGTGTTGTGTTGCTCGTCCTCAGCTAAGCAGGAGGATAAAGTGTTGTGTTGCTCGTCCTCAGCTAAGCAGGAGGATAAAGTGTTGTGTTGTTTGTCCTCACAGCTAAGCAGGAGGATAAAGTGTTGTGTTGCTCGTCCTCACAGCTAAGCAGGAGGATAAAGTGTTGTGTTGCTCGTCCTCACAGCTAAGCAGGAGGATAAAGTGTTGTGTTGCTCGTCCTCAGCTAAGCAGGAGGATAAAGTGTTGTGTTGCTCGTCCTCAGCTAAGCAGGAGGATAAAGTGTTGTGTTGCTCGTCCTCAGCTAAGCAGGAGGATAAAGTGTTGTGTTGCTCGTCCTCAGCTAAGCAGGAGGATAAAGTGTTGTGTTGCTCGTCCTCAGCTAAGCAGGAGGATAAAGTGTTGTGTTGCTCGTCCTCAGCTAAGCAGGAGGATAAAGTGTTGTGTTGCTCGTCCTCACAGCTAAGCAGGAGGATAAAGTGTTGTGTTGCTCGTCCTCAGCTAAGCAGGAGGATAAAGTGTTGTGTTGCTCGTCCTCACAGCTAAGCAGGAGGATAAAGTGTTGTGTTGCTCGTCCTCAGCTAAGCAGGAGGATAAAGTGTTGTGTTGCTTGTCCTCACAGCTAAGCAGGAGGATAAAGTGTTGTGTTGCTCGTCCTCAGCTAAGCAGGAGGATAAAGTGTTGTGTTGCTCGTCCTCACAGCTAAGCAGGAGGATAAAGTGTTGTGTTGCTCGTCCTCAGCTAAGCAGGAGGATAAAGTGTTGTGTTGCTCGTCCTCACAGCTAAGCAGGAGGATAAAGTGTTGTGTTGCTCGTCCTCACAGCTAAGCAGGAGGATAAAGTGTTGTGTTGCTCGTCCTCAGCTAAGCAGGAGGATAAAGTGTTGTGTTGCCCGTCCTCACAGCTAAGCAGGAGGATAAAGTGTTGTGTTGCTCGTCCTCACAGCTAAGCAGGAGGATAAAGTGTTGCTTGTCCTCAGCTAAGCAGGAGGATAAAGTGTTGTGTTGCTCGTCCTCACAGCTAAGCAGGAGGATAAAGTGTTGTGTTGCTCGTCCTCAGCTAAGCAGGAGGATAAAGTGTTGTGTTGCTCGTCCTCACAGCTAAGCAGGAGGATAAAGTGTTGTGTTGCTCGTCCTCAGCTAAGCAGGAGGATAAAGTGTTGTGTTGCTTGTCCTCACAGCTAAGCAGGAGGATAAAGTGTTGTGTTGCTCGTCCTCAGCTAAGCAGGAGGATAAAGTGTTGTGTTGCTCGTCCTCACAGCTAAGCAGGAGGATAAAGTGTTGTGTTGCTCGTCCTCAGCTAAGCAGGAGGATAAAGTGTTGTGTTGCTCGTCCTCACAGCTAAGCAGGAGGATAAAGTGTTGTGTTGCTCGTCCTCACAGCTAAGCAGGAGGATAAAGTGTTGTGTTGCTCGTCCTCAGCTAAGCAGGAGGATAAAGTGTTGTGTTGCCCGTCCTCACAGCTAAGCAGGAGGATAAAGTGTTGTGTTGCTCGTCCTCAGCTAAGCAGGAGGATAAAGTGTTGTGTTGCTCGTCCTCACAGCTAAGGAGGAGGAGAAGCAGAAGCTGCTGAAGTGGAGTGCAGAGCTGAAGCTGGAGAGAGAGCAGCTGGAACTGAGAGTCAAGACACTCAGCAGCTCCATCACGGTGAGACACCTCGTCACGTAGTAACCCCTGACAACACTAGTAACCCCTGACAACACTAGTAACCCCTGACAACTCCTGGACAGTGAGTCATCTCTCTAACCCTAAACACACAGGTTACGTCTACTAGGGCTGGGCGACATATCAAATATTAGCGATAATATCGCAATAATTTTGACGACGATGTAAAATTTGAAAATATCGTGAATATCGAATATTTCAAATTCAGCATACTTTTCCAAAGAATGTGCCGAACGTCCAATATTATGTCCCCTTTTCGTCTTGTCGCATATTCCCGTGCAAGAGACGTGAGGTGGGGGAGGGTCTTTTTTTTTGTGCTTAAATTTGCATCACACATTTTGTACTTTTTAACAATAGCTGTTCTATCTAAATAGTTTTTGTTTTTTTAATGGGAACAAAAGAAAATCATGTTTTTTTATTATTTAAAAGCAAATGCAAACATAGAGATATATCATAAATATTTTGACAATATCGAGATTTCAATTATTTATATATCGCCTAGGGCTGTCCCCGACTAACATTTTATTTGGTCGACCAAGACTCGACTGAACAGTTCTGAAAAATCGACTAATCTAAAAAAAAAAATCTCTATAAATGTCTCAATGTTTTTCATCAAACCATTTTGTGTGATGTTTTACCTCACTTTTTTAAAGAGATAATCTGAAAGAAATACATACGTAAGAAGGGAGACAACTAGACAAACAAATGTACAAGCATTTTCCCGATCTAACTCAATGTAGCTGCTGGACATTCCAGATTCATCTGCTATAAAATTAGCCATTACGAATAATAAGCCTCGTCTCACCAGTCCTGTTGTTACCGAATGCCGATATAATACAAAATAACTGATGCTGGGTTATTATTTATTATCTCTTACAATGTACTACAAATTAAATATATTGTTTGTTTAACATGCAAATCATCAGAGTGCGCTGATCACTGTCTGGAAGTGCAGCATGCGAACTTACGTAGAAGACAAGTGGGGAACGGTGCAACAGAAATCGAAAACTAAGCTGTTGTCCAAAATAAAATGCAGATTGTTAGACCTACAGTAGCACAGCATAAGCAGACATAGCCTAACACTTTCTGAAACATAAAAATCCTAGTCTATATGCTACACACTGTAAAATAATGATCCGATGGCCAACTTACGGTTTACAAGTGGTCGGCTACATCATAGTTGACGTTGAACTATGGAATATAAACCGTTGTTGGCAGAGTGTGCATTCAACATGTTTTGAGTCACCCGGTACTTTGATAAAATGCTTCCATACCACAGATTTCTTTGCCATTTTGCCTAAAGGATTAATAACACCAACTGTAGACAAAGTATAGTAGAGTTTAGGCTAACAGCTACAATTTTGTGCTTATGTGCCGTGTGCAAAAAACTAAACAAACAAAACGCAGATTAACGAAAGGGGAAACGGTAACACCTTTTTTTTTATTATATATTTTTAGAGTTGCTTTATTTGTCTTAAATAATATAATCTACAATTTCTGTAGAACATTTCTTTAATTCAGCAATGGTGACACAAGCGGGAATCAGATCTCACACTGCCATACGGCAGCTCGACTAAAATCTTAGTCGACCAAGAGCATATCGACCAAACAATCGACTAGTCGACTGAGTGGGGACAGCCCTAATATCGCCCAGCCCTAACGTCTACTGGTGTGCTTGTGGAATACGTAATAAGTATGTTTCTCAATAGACAACCTTCACAAGATACTCGGTCGATCTTGTGTTCTATTTCTCAATAGACAGCCTTCACAAGGTACTTGGTAGAACATGTGTTCTCTGCTCTGGTAAAACATTCTCATCAACCCTGTTCTTTTATTCCTAACAGAAATGCATGGAGACCAAAAACACCATCCTGGCTCGGCAGAAGGACATGCACGGCTCGCTGGAGAAAGTCAGACACCTGCTCCGACTCATCCAGGCCTTCAGCTTCTCTCAAACCCTGGAGGAAGAAAGCAGCCATGCCAGCACAGAAGGCCTGGCCAGGGCCAAACTGCTGCCCTCCCAACAAACTTCAGAAGGGATCCCCTCTGGGGCTCTGGTAGAGGCCACCAGCAGCTCTGTGGACGAGCCACAGGATGACATCAAAGAGGCATCCCCACAGAACGGCTGTGAGGTTGAAGCGACAGTGAGGGAGGATACGGAACCAGTGGAGGTGGAACAAGTGGAGGTGGAACCAGAGCAGGCAGAACCAGGAAAGATGGAACCAGGGAAGGCAGAACCAGGGAAGGCAGAACCAGGGAAGGCAGAACCAGGGAAGGCAGAACCAGGGGAGGCAGAACCAGGGGAGGCAGAATCAGGGAAGGCAGAACCAGGGGAGGCAGAGACTGTAGCCGCAGCAGGTAGCACCCAGGCTGGTGTTCACACCAGTGCCCAGCAGGGGGCGCCCCCAGCAGGGGGCAGCGTTCCACCAGACTCTGCAGCAGCAGACGGAGGTGGTGTTGAGCCAGACGCGCGGGTCGCCACCACAGAGGAGGTCCTGGAGGCCCTGTCTGACGCTCCGGGCCTGGCCAGTCTCCAGGACCCCTCCCTGGCTACCACCAATGGCCACGCCAGCACCACCCCTCACCTGGCCAGCACCACCCCTCACCTGGCCAGCACCACCCCTCACCTGGCCAGCACCACCCCTCACCTGGCCAACACCACCCCTCACCTGGCCAACACCACCCCTCACCTGGCCAACACCACCCCTCACCTGGCCAGCACCACCCCTCACCTGGCCAGCACCACCCCTCACCTGGCCAGCACCACCCCTCACCTGGCCAGCACCACCCCTCACCTGGCCAACACCACCCCTCACCTGGCCAACACCACCCCTCACCTGGCCAGCACCACCCCTCACCTGGCCAGCACCACCCCTCACCTGGCCAACACCACCCCTCACCTGGCCAGCACCACCCCTCACCTGGCCAGCACCACCCTTCACCTGGCCAGCACCCACGCCAGCAACAGGGACCACGGTCTGAACACCACCGACACCACCTCAGAGAACAACAGTCCCGACAGCATGGAGCAGAACACTGCAGAGGACAGCACGGAGCAGGCCACTGCAGAGGACAGCACGGAGCAGGCCACTGTAGAGGACAGCACAGAGCAGGCCACTGCAGAGGACAGCACAGAGCAGGCCACTGCAGAGGACAGCATAGAGCAGGCCACTGCAGAGGACAGCATGGAGCAGAACACTGCAGAGGACAGCACAGAGCAGGCCACTGCAGAGGACAGCATGGAGCAGAACACTGCAGAGGACAGCACAGAGCAGGCCACTGCAGAGGACAGCATAGAGCAGGCCACTGCAGAGGACAGCATGGAGCAGAACACTGCAGAGGACAGCACAGAGCAGGCCACTGCAGAGGACAGCATGGAGCAGGCCACTGCAGAGGACAGCATAGAGCAGGCCACTGCAGAGGACAGCACGGAGCAGAACACTGCAGAGGACAGCACGAAGCAGAACACTGCAGAGGACAGCATGGAGCAGAACACTGCAGAGGACAGCACGAAGCAGAACACTGCAGAGGACAGCACAGAGCAAAACATTAACCACAGCCTCAGCAACAACAACACCACCAAACCCTCAGAACCATCCCAGCGTTCGTTGCCAGCGATTCTCAACAGTTTGGACCATAAAGAGTGATGCTCAGAGTCTCCTGAACAGAACATGACTCTGCTTGCACCGTGAACAGGTGTCGCTGAAGTTGCCAACATATATACATGTTAATTGTTTGCGATGTATTGTCAGACTCTGGCCAGCCCTGTCGGATGTTTCTGGATGTTGTGAGATGTTTCTCCGTCACCGTGGTGATGGGACGGCGTGTGCACCGGTGTCATGCCACTTTAGAAAAGTTTAGTTTAAATATATAACATCACACCAGTGTGTGCCTGCATCAGTTCCCCTCAACTCTCCAGGGTCACTTGGGTTATCTCCTGTTCCCGGGGAAGCAGGGCAGAGATTTCCAAAGATCACACGCTGAACCCATGACGCTTTTCTCCAGCATTCCACGGGAGGAAACTGAAACCAAAAGCTTAGCAGAATTGCAGGAGACAGATGTTGACCTCTAACAGCATCAGTATTTGTCCAGTGGGAAACATCCAAGGTGTTCAACTGTCTCCGAGCTGGGAAACGAAGGAGCCTTCAATCCCGTTCCACCTTCCTCCCCACCAACCGGCTCATCCAGTAAATATGACATAACTATCGGACCCACTAACACAACACCTCAGGCAAACAGGGAAAGCAGAGTGGCTGTGTGACATGATAGGTGAACCTCTGACAGTGCTGACTGATGGGGGGGGGGGCTAAGATAAACAAAGGGTTTGGAGACGATCGTCATCATCCAAGAGAGGAGAGGAGGTGAATCAGGCCTCCCCTGGCAGCCTAAACATGTTCAGGTGCTGTTGGTCCAGTGAAGTGATCCAGTTTCATTTGTCAGTCAGTGTGTCAACTGTGAGCACTAAATGTGAAATTGCAATATTGCAATGTCAAAACACACAAAAAGATGTATATATGAGTGTGTGTTTCTTTTTTATAGGAAAAGATATTCAGGTCTTCCTAGTCTTCAAAATAAGTGCTTTCTGTTTCATAAAACAGTTGTTTGTTACATGTGTTGAACTGGCATTGTTTGTGCAAGTGATCCTTTAATTAAGGTGACCTTCGTCTGGGAAATGTACATTTGTGTTGAATTCTGAACTGCCAAATGCTATTGTATCCAAATACAGCAGGAACATGCCCACTTACTGTATGGAAAGATCAATTAAATAACAGAATATATCTATGTATATATATAAACCAGTTTAAAATTGGAAATACCCAGAAAGTAAGAATGTAGGCTTATTAAACAATAAAATATTTTATTTTCTAGAAGCTAGAGGTTTTTCTGTCAGCCCATTGTGCAGGATGTTGAGAAGGCTGGATAGATGCTTCTGTATGAGGCATGTGGGATGCATCTCTTTACCTTGTTTATCCTCAACTTGCCAATATTTTTGTATGACTCAACTTGTCTCTTGTGTTCGGGCCGCAGTCTTGAAATGCGTACTTCAGGAGAAATGCCCCAACTCAGATTCTTCCCCTCAGAGCCTGTTTAACCTGGTCAACGAACCTTTTCCAACCCAGCCAATAGATATTTGTCTCCCCTGGAAATAATTATTTGACTGATTAACATCCGCTTCTCTTATTACAACGTTGTATTGAATTATCTATGAGTTATTGGTACGTTTGGGAGCCTGTCAGACAGTGTTGTTTTTTAACTAAGTAGATCATGAAATCCCAAGGCAGTTTCTACACCCTTGTGTTCAGGACTATTTACAAGGCAGTTTCTAAACCCTTGGTCTTCAAACTGTCCAACTTTATTGCCATGTTGCATTTTACACTGTATACAGCTGACTGCACACATCATGTTTACTTCAAACCATGACCAATTCACTACATATCTGTGGAGACTGTTGGCTGGTGACACCCGATACATAGATCTGTGGAGACGGTGCTTAGCAGACAACAGGAACTTCTAATTCCAAATAATATATATATTCATAACATTTAACATTTTCACAACATTCCCTTTTTTTACTATTCACCTATGACAAAGAAAATCATATCAACATGCTGAGCAGTTATGTTTGTGTTGTGGGAAACGAGCCGTTTGACCAAGAATTGCAGTCCACACAAATGGCAAATTATTTAGGTGTCAACTTTAACCAATTAATTTATGCTGGACATTATCTTATAGAAGAGTCAATAACGCTCGTTCTGCTGTAGGTGTAGCACTCAGTCATATATGACCTTCATCTGATGTCTTTACAAACGCCTGATATTTTGTTACAGAGAAACTGGATCTTTCCCCTTTTTTAGGTACCTAGAGTGCCTGTCTTCCAAACAGCATGTTGTGTCTCGTGACTTGCACTGTGACTTGTCTCTTGACTTGCACCGTGACTTGTCTCTTGATTTGACACTTGACTCTTGACTTGACTCGCACTGTGACTTGTCTCTTGACTTGACACTTGACTCTTGACTTGCACTGTGACTTGTATTACCAACCCTGCTGAAGCCCTCGGCTGCTCATGCTGTTCTGTGGTTTCCCACAAACTATCTGCACAGCACAGAAAACATCCAATCAAAACATTTGGTCTAAAAGATTATTCATTTGACCTGACTGTGTAATCTGATCATTTTAGTATTTTTGTTATCCGCCTTAATTATATTTAGTCTTCAGTAGATTTCAGTGTAACTTTAAGTAGTCTGAGACGTCTAAAGATGTGGACATATCACAGGCTTGTTCATAGAAATATGATCCTGTTGTGGGAGTGTTGTTGGGATTGGTCAATGTGAAGTTAAGGATTGTTCACAGGAAGTGGACAAGGAAATGGAACAGATGTGACCAATGTTTTTGTGATGCACTTTTGGTTGGATTCACCATAGTATTTATTTTTTATACTGCCCGAACCCCCACCAATATGATCTTTAGTTTAGATTCTACAGAGGCATCATGTCTTACACCTGGTGTTACACCAGTCACCTGTCTGTATTGTAACTCAGTATCTTTTTCTTTTGTTGTGCACCTTTAAAAAAAAAAAAGAAAAAAAACATTTTCTGCCTTTCATTTTTGTCCATCTTTGTGTAGGAATAAGTTACAGAACATCAGGTCATGTGACTTCTGCCTGAGCTTGAGTCTGTTTGGAAGAACAAACCAATCCTGCACCCTGATTGGACAGACTTCTTAAACCTTTGGCACCATCTGTCCAATCAGTACAATAGAAAGCATGCCTTCTTATGCAAGTTTTTATACAATGTTTGTCAAACCTTTTTTAATATGCATTTATTTAAGATTTATTTCCAAATTTTTGTACGTGAAATCAGTCACTTTGCTTTTTACATTCTGGCAACAATGCCGAAACTCTAGTTACGCTACATACAATAGATACAAATCTATATATACAATAGAAAATTCAAGATTTTGTTACCAACTCCATTTTGATGTGGCATTTTGGCAATAGTGTGTAATTCTCTTATGGCAGTGAGTTGTAATGCCATGAACTGTGAAGTTTGTGTAACTGAGAAAAAAAACGATACAAGGTATAAGTGTGTCTTGGCTCATTCTACTCAAGGACCATTCTTTATATTCAAATTTGCCTTTGCTAGCACCATGCTGAATGTTACTGTAGGACATGGGAGGGGTTGTGGAAAGTGATCTATAAAGGGTCTTGTGTCTACAATTGTTGAGTGCATTGTCCTGTTTAAAAAAGAAAAAAGTTTTACAAAAAATATAATGAAAAACATATTCCATTTCTATACTCAAACCAGTATACCCAAAGAATATCGCAAATGTGCATTTCTATGTATCTGGAAGCCTTTATGCATTTATACATATCAGTTCAGTATTATTATTATTTTGGGCTGTTCATTCTTGCTTCAGCATAGTGTACGTTCTCAAGCATACTGTACTTTATCAAGCATAGTGTACGTTCTCAAGAGTAGTGTACGTTCTCAAGCCTAAAGGATTTGGTCTGGCAGCTGAGACGGCCTCAGATTGTATGTTATTGGGCAGATGGGTACTGTGGGTGGAAATAATTTCTTTTTATGCATAAAACTTGTTTCCAGTTCATTCCAATGAATCCTCATCCTGTTCACTTCCCTACCCTCTTTTCATTGGCATCTCTATATAGTTCAGGTTTTTTGTTCTGATGATATACCCAAGTCATGATTGTGGCCTTCTAGTATTGTTAATACATTTCAATATCCCAAAATACTCATTCACATGTTGTAACTACCCTGATGCAGATCTGTGGGTTCTTACCTCTAGACAGTTCATTCAGTTGGAGGAGTTCTGAGTGCAAAAAGTCCTTTTTAAAAATAATCTTCCATTTGATGAAAGATGCATTGTAGCGATATTAATAAAGAAAAGTTCACCTGGTGTGCTGAATAATGTGTAAATTGTTAATTACACGATCTGAATATTTGTACAATTGTTTGTATTTTTCATAATAATTTTAAAAAGGAGTGTGTATTTTTTTGACTTCTCTTCTGTTACAGATCTCTCGTTTGTTGGCCTGACATTGTGACTGGTCTCTTACCGCTCTCCTGTATTGAGCCTCTTCTGTGATTTAATTATTTGTATGCAGTGTTTAGAAAATACTGTAGGGAACATGGGAAGAAGTTGATATTAGGAGCATTTTGATCAATTTGTATTTATTTATTTTATCATTTTGTTAATAAATTGTGAAAAGCAAATTCGCGTCATGGTCTCAATTCAGTATCATGTTAGTATTTAACTTACTGATAACATCTGTATACCATATTGCAGTTTAACCAGATACTAAACTGATATTAACGGTGTGTGTTTTATCACCTTACAATTCATCATTAGTTTACTTTGTAGAGGTGTGGAAGATTGATAAATGCTAATAATGCGAAGGATATGTATGCGCTTTTCTATTATGATTGCTCATTACAATAGTCCTAAAAGCTTTGAGAAAAGATAACAGCTTTTAACTCTCTTTTCAGGATACAAACAAGTAAACATAACGTTCCCGCAGCCGGTAAACATCTACGTCTTCTGTGTTGATTACTGAATGGTGTTTCTCGCGCGTTCACGGCGGTACGGGCCACGCGCATCACGCTTAAACGTACGTGCATTTAAACAGAATTTGGACCTGGGATTTTAATATTTTTGTACTGCGTCTCTCATCTCTGCAGTCAGTTTGCTTTCTTCCGTTTTCCATGTCATTTCCTGTAATAAAAAGATGGTGGTCAAAGCCTGCAGAAGCGGCTGACTCGCAGCAATAATTTTCATCAGAAAAAACTTTGCATCGCCCTGGACTAGTGAAACTGCTGAGTGGTGGTGAGTAATCAGTTGAGATCACCGCGGCTCAAGAGGGGGTCGGGAGATTACGAGGTCGGTGCAGACCCTCCAGTACACTCTGTGGAAGGTGAATCTTTCTTACTAGCCAATGTGGCCAATGAAAATGGCTTCCGAAAGCGTTAGGCAAATTGCCAACTGCCTGCAGAGGAAAGTCGAGGAAATATTTGACTATACTGCACCCTGCGACATACATTATGTCACTCCAATCCAATTGCGGTGGCTTCGTGCTTTTCTTCTTATAAGCGGAACGTCAAACTTTGGCTAGGAACGCAAGTTTGCGTTTCAGTATGATTGTAGCCAACCGTGAGTCCTGTTGTTCCGTCTCCTCGCAAAGCTGTTAGACCCCCTTTGAGAGGCACACTCGCGGACCAATCAGCACGCTACATTTCATCCCAAATAATATCGGATGAACGTTTTTTTTCTGAAGCGTCTGCGTATGACATGTTTGCAGTTATCTTTGAGATTCACCTGTTATGTTGGAGTTAATGATCCGCAGAGTTCAGGTCACTCATTTTAATGCATATAGGCTACTATATGTCGGACTCAAACATAAAGCCTGTTGTAATACACTCAACATTTGAATTTGTATGATCATTTTTCTCTGCGCAAAACGAACGTAAACCATTGTGTATTCTCCTGGAATGTGTAGATTTGAAAGATGCAGTACTGAAGTCAGTGATCCCTGTCTCCTGCTCTACAATGGCAGAACTGACAGCCTTTCAAACTGAGCCATCGTCAGACCCTGAGCACAACAGCAGCACTAGGTAGGCTAGTACTCTTCAACCAGATGTTGTGGATTAGGCATCGCACAACAGACAGCAACAGGCAATGTGTCGATCAGCCTTTGGTGTTTATGTCAAATGTGTGCTTTCCGGCACAGTCTCAAAGATGAGCAGACAGAGCAGAACAAGAGACAGCAGGTGAAGCGAGACCTCGAGCGCGACTTCGAGCGCAACCTCGAGCCCTCTGACAGCACCAAACACAGAGACCTCTGGTGTGAGTAGCTTCAGCATTTCAGTTGTTATGGATGAGTTGGAACTAGTGCAACAACAAAGTTGTTGAAACAGTAACTACGTTGTATTTACGGTATCTCAAGACGGTTCTTGTGTTGTTTTTTTGTTTGTCCTCTAACACAGTCTGTGAGGAGTGCAAAGAGTACTTTTTGCAAGAATGTCCCACGTGTCACGAGCCGCCGGTGTTTGTGCCAGACACCCCGGTTGCTCTGGGCGCGTCCAGCAGGGCGGCGCTGACTGCTCCGTCAGGGCTGGAGGTAGTGTTGGAGGGGGATGAGGTGGATGTGCGCTGTGTGGATGTAAACATCCGGAACGGATCCATCTTTGGTCCATTTCAAGGGGAGCTAGTGGCCAAGGACCCGTCTTCTGGGCAGTTCTCCTGGATAGTGAGTTGAGCTTCGTGTGCTTTTCCCAGACAGGTTCAGTGTGGCACAAGCCAACACGTTAAGTAGAGGGACCTGTGTTTTACTGACCTCAAAGGTTAAGAACCTATATGTCTCAAATGTCATCTATTATAATTTTTTTCTTCTTTAAACCATAACACCATTCTGCTACAGCTGGTGTTTTCTTCCTAAACTCTTGGTTTTCTTAGATCGTTGATGAGAACAACACGTACAAATCCATTGATGGCAGTGATGCGACTAAAGCCAACTGGATGAGGTCTGTATCTTTAACAGGAAGTTGCCTCTCAGTTTTAACAATTGAGCCGATAAGCGCACCTTTGTCTTGATGAGCTTTAACTTCATTCATTTAACTTAATGCTTGGGCAGCATGAAGAACACATCTGAAAGACATACAACTGATATGTTTTGTATGTGCACTGACTTAAATAAAATAAAAAAAATCTTATGGTAAAAAAAATCTTAAAAATCGTACTCTCAAGAAACGTTTTGAACTTGTTGCCTCCAGATATGTGAGGACCTCCGCAGACGAGGACGAGAGGAACCTGACTGCTTTCCAACACGGAGAAGAGATATATTTCCGTGTGTGCCGACAGTTCTTGGTGGGAGAGAAGCTCAGAGTGTGGTACGGCACTGACTACATCAGTCGTCTGCACAGTGTCTCACAGGACAGCATCGCCCGCAGTCTGGACACAGGTGAGACGCCTCTGTTTTCTCTACCAAATTTAAAATGTTTTACTTTGACCTTGCGAGAGAAATGTCAAGTACTTCTCAGTTTTTTAATGGGATTTTTTTAGGGATATTTCTATTTTTAAATCTATTGTGAGGATTAATACTTTCAATGATTTTTGTTGGCACATCTGATACAAATGTCTCTGAAACTCTGTGACATAATCAAAGGGACACACAGTTGTCCATGTGAGGGTGCTGTTGTGTCAGTTGTCCATGTGAGGGTGCTGTTGTGTCAGTTGTCCACGTGAGGGTGCTGTTGTGTCAGTTGTCCACGTGAGGGTGCTGTTGTGTCAGTTGTCCATGTGGGGGTGCTGTTGTGTCAGTTGTCCATGTGAGGGTGTTGTTGTGTCAGTTGTCCATGTGAGGGTGATGTTGTGTCAGTTGTCCATGTGAGGGTGTTGTTGTGTCAGTTGTCCATTTGAGGGTGCTGTTGTGCCAGTTGTCCATGTGAGGGTGCTGTTGTGTCAGTTGTCCACGTGAGGTGCTGTTGTGTCAGTTGTCCATGTGAGGGTGCTGTTGTGTCAGTTGTCCATGTGGAGGTGCTGTTGTGTCAGTTGTCCATGTGGAGGTGCTGTTGTGTCAGTTGTCCACGTGGGGGTGCTGTTGTGTCAGTTGGAGGTGTTTAGGTCACTGTGTCGTTCAGCGGCGGTTCAGTGCTGAGCGGTCAGTCTTGGTCATTATTTGAGTTATTTGTGTCTCCATGAATTAAAACAGTTTCATATGAAGCACAGTATTTATTTTAATGAACTTTAGCTTATTCTAAAGATATATATTCATAGATTTGGTTGGATATCATAAATAAAATGTCCATGACTGTATAAGTGGTATTTGATGGTGATTTCAAATGCACACTGTGATATATGACATATAAAATAAAAATATATATAAATGTCATAGTGCAGCAGGCACAGATTCCATTATCTCTGGAACTTTTTAGAGGAACACTACCACTGTAGACCTACATTTATTAGTCAGACAACAGACATTGTTGTCAGCTGAAATTAACAAGAACAAATCCAGAAGAAACAAAACATTCCGGATCATTGACCTGTTCTGGTTCTGCAGGTAAGAAAACCAGGTCTATTGTTCTGCTTTCTGTTGTATATTCCTTTGCTATCTACTTGAATGTTAGGATGGAAGACTACATTCATCAATACTGGACACTTCCTTCCTTCTGCTGTCACAGTTGCAACAAAACAAACTGTTTTAGTCTCTGTTGTCTTACAGGTTCTCCTTCTGCTGTGAAGTCGGATGCCTTGTCCAGTCCCCAGGAGGACAGCAAAGGTCCGGTGCTCAGGTCGTCTCTGCAGGGCAGGAAGGGCTTAGGGAAGCTCAGCGGTGAGGAGGGGGAGGGCCAACCCCAAGCTAAGAAGAAGAAGATCGACCTCATCTTCAAGGATGTTGTAGAAGCTTCTCTGGAGGCCTGTAAAGGTGCGAACACCCCCATGAACAGCTCGCTGTCTCTGAAGAGGACCAGGTCCCTGCACACCCCGCACTACTACAGCCTTGCCGGCACGCTCGCAGCCCCCAGCGGGAAGTCGTGCCTTGCCCAGGAGGACTGTAAAGCGCAGTGTCTGGGCGGGAGCCTCAACATTGACTTTAATCTGCACACGCTGAAGGCAGAAGAGAACCACAGCCAGGTCTACGAGGGGCCCTCCACTTCGTTCTGTCCCAACTGTGTGAGGCTGAAGAGGAGGATCCGGGAGCTGGAGGCGGAGGTGTTGCGCCTGCGGGGCGGCGAGCACATGGACGACCTGGCCCCTCCCCTTCCGGAGCATGCGCCACTGGAAGATTTTCAAGGTAGGACCGGGGAACGACCACCATCTGGCCTGAAACGTTTTCTGTCTTGTGTTGTAAAAAGGAATTTGCTCTGTTGCTGTGTTATGATTTACAAGTCTAATATTGTTCTTCTTTTTTTTCTTTTGGGGTATAACACATTTTTGGGTGTTGTTTCAGAAACATGTATTTAAAACATAAAAGGTTCATGATGCAGCCTGATCTCAGTGCCTATGAATGTGTATTTCTGTTGTTCTGTTTGCTGAGAGGTAGTAGAAGCATTGGCACATTGCTATTTATCTTTGTACCATGTGACCTTACGTGACATCATTACTTTATTAAAACAATTTTAAACTGACCCGTCCCTTTCAGTGAATTATTATAATTAACAGCCAAGATCATGGTGTACAGAATTTGTGTACAATAGTGTACAAAATTAGTTTTTTTATAGCTTGTAGCTACGCAGATTTAGCATACCCTACTTATGCACAAACGCATTCAGTTGGCTCCTGGTTCTATGGAATTCAGCTGAATTTGATTAAACGATGATGCCAAAATGCCTTAAATCCTCCAGGTTTAGCACTGCAGTTCGTCAACACAATTCACAAGTTCTTTCTCATGCTCTGTCCTTGCAGAGATGGAGGCCATGACCCCGATACCGGTGGCGCTGGATGAAGATGATCAGGACGCAGACTCGGCGGATGAGTCTATCTCCGCTGACCTCATGGTCTCCGTGGACGACCCCTCCAAGATGTCTGCTGGGCCCGGCCGACGGATACGCCGTTTCAAGCAGGAGTGGCTGAAGAAGTTCTGGTTCCTGCGCTACTCTCCCACGCTGAACGAGATGTGGTGCCACGTGTGTCGCCAGTACACCGTCCAGTCCTCACGCACCTCCGCATTCATCATCGGGTCCAAGCAGTTCAAGATCCACACCATCAAGCTGCACAGCCAAAGCAATCTGCACAAGAAGTGCCTGCAGCTCTACAAGCTACGCATGCACCCGGAGAAGACCGAGGAGATGTGTAAGAACATGGTTCTGCTGTTCAACGCAGCCTACCACCTGGCCCTGGAGGGCCGGCCCTCCTCGGAGCTCAGGGCTCTGGCTGAGCTTCTCAAGAGGTGCGATCTGAAGGTGGTGGACCAGTACATGAACGAGGGAGACTGCCAGATCCTCATACACCACATTGCCAGGGCGCTGAAGGAAGACCTGGCTGAGAAGATCCGCTTGTCTCCCTTCCTCAGCGTTATCATGGACGGGCAGAACGACGACCTGCTCTCGGACACGGTTGGTGTCTACGTGCAGTTCCTCACCAACGAAGGCCCGCCTGCCACTGAGTTCCTCTCCCTTCAAAGGCTGAGTGTGGGCAGCGTGGATGGCTACCTCCAGGCCATAGAGCGGGCCTTTGGCGTCCTGGGCCTGAGGTTCCAAGACATGCTGGTGGTTGGTTTGGGAGTAGACGGAGCCAACATCTCCTCTGGCCTGAGAGCGAGCCTGTACATCGCTCTTCAGAAGATCCTGCCCTGGATCCTCTGCCTCCCTGTGATGATCCACCGGCCTCACCTAGAGGTGCTGGACGCCATCAGTGGGAAAGAGCTGTCCTGTCTGGAAGACCTGGAGAACAACCTGAAACAGCTGCTCAGCTTCTACCGGTACTCTCCTCGCATGATGGCCGAGCTGCGGTCCACAGCGCCCACCCTCTCTGAGGAGACTGAGTTCCTGGGAGACATCAGAGCCGTTCGCTGGATCATAGGCGAGCCAAACGTCCTGAACGCGCTGATCAAGGATTATCTGGAGGTGGTGACGCACCTCAAGGACATCAGCAGCCAAACGCAGAGGGCGGACGCGGCGGCCATTGCTCTGACCCTGCTACAGTTCCTCATGGACTACCAGTCGGTGAAGCTCATCTATTTTCTTCTGGACATCATTGCTGTTCTTTCACGCCTGGCCTACATATTTCAGGGTGACTACCTGTTGGTGTCTCAGGTAGATTCCAAGATCGAGGAGGCCATCTTTGAGATCGGTCAGTTAGTGGACTGCCCTGGGGAGTACCTGCAAGAGTTCGAAGAGAACTTCCGTGAAAGCTTCAATGGTGTTGACCTGAAGAACTTGCGTGTTGCGGAATCCAAATTTCAATCCATCCGGGAGAAGATTTGCCAGAGGAGCCAGAGCATCCTGTCTCAGCGGCTGGACATGCACAGCCGAGCCGTGGCCAGAGCGTGTCGGGTTCTGGACCTCAACACCTGGCCTCACAACAGGGACGACCTCAGAGCCTACGGAGAGGAGGAGATCCTTCTCATGTTTGACCACCTGGACACGATCCCTGCAGCTGGACGGGAGACACCTCAGGACAAGACCAAGGCCAGGAGCAACCTGATGGTAGAGTGGAGGGATCTCAAAGCAGACTACTACAGCATGAACGGCTTTAAGGAGGTGGTCGGTCACATCTGCAGGTACAGACAGAGATTCCCTGTTCTTAATCGTGTCTTGCAGCTTGTCCGGGTCCTTCCGACCTCCACTGCCTGCTGCGACAAGGGCAGAGTGTCTTTGCAGAAAGTACGCAAGAACAACCGCTCCCGTCTCACCATGGACCACACCAACGACCTACTGACTCTCGCGGTGAACGGGCCACCCATCGCTCACTTCGACGGCAAGCGACCATTGGACAGCTGGTTTGAAGAGAAGTCCGGGAACAGTTACTCTCTCTCTGCAGAAATGTTGAACCGAATGTCCACCGCTGATCAGAAGTCTGTGCTGCACAGTGTGGACGTGAACACCAACTTTTACCCTGACATCTGACGGACGCGCCCCAAGTGGCACATACCTCCTCGTCTCTCTACGTCAGAAAGCCGTAAAGTTGTTGGGAGCGACGATCTCGGCTGTGACCAACCTCAGAGATGTGCCATGTTCATGCTGCCCAGATGGTTCAGTCTGTGATCTTCAAATAACAGCACTGTGTGAGAGGGTACATGCGATAGCGTCAAGCTCTCAGGTGCCAGGTTGGTCTTTAAAGGGAAGACCGGGAACACAGCAAATCAAGGAGACATACAGAACAGGTCAAAACTGCTATCTTTGCTTGAGTATGTTAAATATAGAATCAAAGCACAGTATGACATGTTACCACTTAGCACTTAAGACGTGCAGAAAACAGATGGTTTCAACAGCCTAGTTCTCACCTGGACGTGTCGTCCTGCAGTGGTGACCAGCAGGCAGGAACTGACACGTGCCAAACACGTCATGGCACTAAAGCACGTTTCACTGAAATATGAAACCACTTAATAATTAACAGTTAAATGACAACAGCATTTACTACACTATAAATCTAGGTGTATACTATTTTAAAAGTATTGTAATTCTCTATGTCATTAGAGATTGTGCCATTGTTCACAATGCAAGTCATAAGAGAGAAAGTCAAAGGTGCTATTGTGCTAGGCCATGCAAAGAAGTGAATTGTTTTGCACATTGTGGTGATTGATATTGTTATTGTGAGTTTTATGTCTTAATATTACAGAGGGGATGTGGTCAATATTTGGTTTTGCACCCAACAATGTATATTATTAGTATTGATGATACCATTTACTATTTACAGATTACTGAAGGTGTTCCCTATAACCACACCTGGTTTGATTATAATTATCTTCAATAGTTGCTTCATTGCCTGCCTATTATATTTGGTTATCATCATTTATATTTGCTGCCTTTAGAATTGGTCATTTTTTACGTGTGTTCTGTTTTTCAAACAATACAAGATGGCTTTAGGTTTAGGTTTCTGTAAAAAAATATGCTTTAGGTTTGGAGGTATACATGTTTCAATTTTGTAACATAGCAAGTTTTCTTTCTTTGAAATATTTCAACCTCACAAGAAGAACAAGGTTCAGTTTAGTCAAATGTGAAAATAAAACAACCAAGGTTTTGCACTAGCAGGTTAAACTGTGTGAAATGTAACTGCTATGTTTGAATAGATGACTGGGATCTTAATGGCTGAGACTGTTTCACTATATTTTTAGATGTATGTTTTAGTTTTATCAGAGCCTGGTATCACCGTAGTAGTGTCAGTTAGGTTCAGTAGCCTGTATTGGCATACGCACATACGATCTAGGTTAAATTACCTTGAGATGGTGCATTGTTTTATTCCCGTTTAGGATAGATTATTTTCTGAATTTCAGTCACAGACTTCAGAGTTCATAAGTGTTCATGCTAAACTGTCATAACTGATATAGTTTCACGTTAGTTTTGTTGGCATGTGGTTGGTTGGCATGTGGTTTGTATCGATGCATGTGATTGGATGTGAATACGTACACAGTTTGTGTTTTTTTGATACTGTAGATTTATAACCTCAGTGAGGTATATTAAGAGATTAGAAAAACGCTTTTTACAGTGCAAACTGTCCTTGTGAATTGTGAGCAGCTGTATGGCTCGTGTTAATGCTATTTGGTCAGGGATTTAGGAGGAAACATTGTTTTCTATCGCTTTACTATTTGACATCAGAATGCCAATATTCAGCAGAATGCTTTTCTTTGCAGGTTATCTTTTGACATTCAAGAATCGTAACCAAATGTTGGATCTGGATTTAAAGTACAATTTGGTTGAGTTTTGTGGGCTAAATGTTACCATGAAGAAATTTTGTTTTTATTTCTGTATTGTTTGTTTTGTGAACTTTGTTTGAAAAAAGAAATTGTGAGCACAGTTATTTTGCTTGTTATTTCCAGTTATATGAGCCAAAACTAGCAAAAACAGCATATCGCATATGTATCACACCAAAGTTGAATCTCAAAATCTCCATTTATTGTTTTGTATGCATATATTTTACTATATGTTGATATATTATTCATGATCATTTTTACTACAATGTATATGTGATATGTATAAATAATTCTGCTGAATTTGAAATTAATATGTACTATGTTCTTGTAACCAAAACCTGTTTTGTTTATTGGGATGTACAGTCATTATCATGTATGTGTATCTTTAAGTGATGCCTTTGAATGGCTGTTATACATAAACACAATTTTTGTTTGCACTCAAAAGGTATAAAAAATATATACAATTCTTCAGTGCTACTTGTTTTGAGGCATTTAACACTGGCAATATACCTGTAAATTACCATGAGTTTGAAATGTGTATATATTCATATATATTCATAAGATATGTATCACCCAATGTATTTTACATTGTAAAAAATATCTACATAGATCATATAACTGTTTAATAAAATATTTTCAATTACCAAATTTTACTGCATCAGTTATTTGAGCAATTTACAGTAAAAAAAAGTAAGCCTATTCTAATAATATACTTAATTTCTTGTTAAGTGCTGTAACCATCCCATTGGTACTACAATTACCCACCAAATAGAACATCCACACTGGTCTGAGTGGAATCAAATGGTCTTTGTTGAAGCCTGAATCTGTTCAGTCATCGTAAAACAGATCAACTCCTCCTGGCTCACAGGCATCACATGGCCCAAGGCCAGCTCATCTGTCATCATGACGTCCCTGCCTGGCTCAAAGGTTCGCAGGTGGCCAAGTCACTCATCCCAATGAAGAAACTTTGTACAAAGAAAATTCCATGAAGTGACTGTTGTCATTCAAGTTCCCCAGAACGAATAACAGAACTTCAAGTGCCAAACTGTCACATATTAAAATGATAGCTATGAGGATAACCATTCCAAGCAAACGTTTGCACAAGAGCCCAATAGAGGTTATTTACTGGATTCTTAGATATCAGTGTACGCAGACAGATACAGACACACAGTACGCCTTTTGTCCCCCTCAGCTGGTGCCGCTGAAAAGATGTCTGAATGATCAGTGTGTCATCCTTGGTGCCTGGTACACCCCCAGAAACTGCAACACTGAGACAGTATTAAAAAGGATGTGATTTGAATTGTATTACATTACTTTCTGTGAATTAGATGTAAACGTATTGCCATCCAGACCATTATGTAATATGTATAAATGTACATTTTCAGGATTCGATTAGCGTTTTAATCATTTTTTTTCTCTGACCAACAGAACCAAAGGTCTAACATGGTTCTATTGATGATGCATTTGAGAATTACCACATGAAGAAAAGAGACATTTGGCCCCCAAATATCCCAACATCCCATCCTATACCAACAAGCTTCAATACCATGCACAGCCAGGACCACATGATGTTGGTGTGCTATGCATGTTAAACTATGTCGACATGTTTCTAGAATACAAGTCATATGCAAAAGGAATGCCTCTGAAAGTGGAGGCCAACAATTGTTCTAAACTGACAAGAGGCCAGAGGGGGGTGGAGTTCGGTTCGACAGGGAATCATTGTAGACCAACTACAAAGAGGTTTTTACATCTGAAAGTTCAGTCAGGCTGATGTCTGTCCCTGCATGTTGGGCTGACAGAAGGCAAAACGCTTGTTAATAGAAAAGGTGAGAGGACGTCCTGGGGTGTTTGTGTTGGTTTGTGTGATTGTTTTGTTCCTCGGGAACATTTGCTGGTTGTTCGTATCTCCTGCTTGACATTTCCATCAAATCTTTCAGAAGAAAAAGGAAAATGACGATCTTTCGACAGCTGTGTCTGGTGATCTTGCTTGGGATATTCAGTTTGGGTGAGTGACCTTGCAGGACAACACCCTTTTATAATGTGTTGTTTGAAACTAATACTTGTATGCAACATGATTTCTGGATTTACATAATTTAAAATGTTACATTGTATAAAGATAGTGACAACCGTCTTGATTATGAATACATCACTAAATAAATTAGTAATCTTCCAATAATTAATGGGTCCTGTTGAAATTACGACATTGTACAAATTACATTATTTGTGAGATGTTTTATTTATTTGATCTACGTTCAACAGATGCCATATAAACATCTTTAATTTAGGAAATGGTATTAATCCCAAATATAAGTGTGACTGCTGGAGGTGCTGCATGTTGTGTTCCAGGCTCTTCCCTACGGTGTTTCAAGTGTTCCGACTACACTGGCCAGTGTGAAAATGTGAAAGAATGCACTTATGAAGACTCATGTATATCTCTAAGTGAAAGAGGTGTGTTATTTTATCGCATACAGACCAAAATAAAAATATATTGATGATATTGATATAAAAAAAAGCAGATTTTTTATTCACATAACCCAGTACCGTGGCATTTGATTGCTAATGACAGTATTCTGGACTCTGGTCTACACAGGTGGGAAAACTATTCGCCAGTGCATCCGATACACAGATTGCGACAATTCTCGGCTCATGCAAATGTTCCCTGCCATCTCGGAGTTCACCTACAGGTGCTGCAGCAGCGACATGTGTAACAGTGGCACCCCTCTCATGGCACGAGGGTCTGCTTCAGCTCTGATGGGCTCTCTGCTGGCGCTATGGTGGTGCCTACTCTAGGACTCACACAACAGACAGTAGGGGCACTGACAGTCGGCATGCTACAGGAGCTGTGGATATGGTTGGAGTCCGTTTTCATTGTGTTATTAACTATGACAGAATTGTTATTTTGTGAAACGTGTACGTAATTGATGTAGTCTATAACCTGATGTTTAAATGTGCCTTCCGAGTATAATTGTGCAGATGCTGTAATATAATTGCTCCTTGTTTATTGGTTCATTTATTAGTTAGGGTTAGTATTGGTTTGTATTTTACTAACATGAACCAGACTCATAAACAGCCTTGTTATCTAATTGCGATATCATTGGTGCATGTTTCATTAAAGTCATACATGTCTGGTTTTTGAAGAATACTTTTTCCTTTCTCACGCATTGTGAAGACTTTAAACATCGCTACACTGTGTCTCACTCCAATTCCTAATATGTACGATCATAAATCAATAATGTGCATAAAATAACAACAATCCCAACAATGATCATCAGGGCTGCTGGTGCCTTGTTCCTCCTCACTGCCCTCTTCAGATACGACAAACTAAACCAAAACAAAGATTTATTCAACGATCATTTCACACATTTGATGTTAATATATACATACAGTACACAGAAAAATCAGAATCAATAATCAAAAATGTCTGTTTTCCTCTGAGTAGCTTCACATACCTGATAGGCTTGAAATGAACGAGCAGTACAGCATCAGAAACAGACTGCACAGCGTCAGGTTTACAGTACCTGCAGGAATAACAGGGACTGTCTTCTCTTCGAGGTTACTACTTTGCAGTGCTTTCAGTATAACGCAATACTGTATGAATATAGAGGGTTACATAGTGGATAGTTCTGCTCTTTGAAAGACAAAACACACAGTGTGCTTGTTCTAAACCAATTAACCAAAATTGAAATGTCAACAAAAGTCGAATTACATTTGCAAGGAACTGTTTAAATTAATTAAACTTGAATAAGTTAATAAACTCCACATCAAAAGATGATATCAACCTTAACAGTTCAAGATAGTTTTTATGGATCACTTAATCCCTCGACTCCCTCCCCCTCCTCCTCCGTCGCCCAGCCAATCACTTCATCACTCCTCCCCCTCCTCCTCCGTCGCCCGGCCAATCACTTCATCACTCCTCCCCCTCCTCCTCTGTCGCCCGGCCAATCACTGCATCACTTCTCCCCCTCCTCCTCTGTCGCCCGGCCAATCACTGCATCACTCTTCACTCTTCCCCCTCCTCCTCTGTCGCCCGGCCAATCACTGCATCAATCACTGCATCACTCCTCCCCCTCCTCCTCTGTCGCCCGGCCGATCACTTCATCACTCCTCCCCCTCCTCCTCCGTCGCCCGGCCGATCACTTCCAGCTGCACCCTTTTCTTCTGACCGTTTCTCTCTTTCGGCTTCTCCTCCTCCTTCTCCTGCTCTCTTTCTGCCTGCGTGTACCAGGGCTGTGCTGTGGAGCTCTCCCCCACCCTGCCCCCTCTCCGGAAGCCTCCCCTGCCAGCTCTCACCAGCCCCCAGCCTTGTAGCTTCCCGTCGGAGGCCCCCCCGTCCTGGCCCCCCCGGATCTGGTCCAGCTCTTTGGCGCTGAGGGCCGGCATGCGCACCGAGACCGTGTTTCCAAACTTGGAATAGTCGACCGAGTAGCGTCCGTCCTCCTCCGTCATGATGGAGACGAAACGCCGGCCCCAGAGGATCTCGTCTGGTGTGTATGAGGTACGTGCCTGCATGGTGATGCCTGTGGTCTCCACAACACCTGGCAATCCACAGGACAAATCCGGTGTAGGTTTCACAGACACAAAAAACATCCCTAGTTACTTTTGACAAACAACAAACACTCTGTGGCTACTTTTGAGACCACAGCATTATGACACGGGGGCTGCGTGAGAACAGTTTGGAAGCAGTGTCATAACCATAACTAGTCTAAACATCTGTTCAGTTGACGACATGCCAACAACCTGTACCTTCCAGGATAACGATGATCTCCAGGTCCTCTGTGTTGAGGGAGTTAGCAGAGAGCTCGTACAGGGGGCTGCCCCTCTCAATGGTGTGGCTGATGATGAGAGGTGACACCAGGAAGATGCCGTTGCTGCGGAGAGGGTTCTCCACCTGGATGTCCAGCTGGCACACAGGGACCACCTCTCCTTCAGCCGTGACCGTCCTGCGGATCACCTGCAGGAGACACACACACCATCTCTCTGCTTCAAGCCTCTCAGAGTTCTTCATCCTGCACACCACGTCCCAGGTCTACATTACAACACTCTCAATTACTGGTTCTATAACTGGGAAATAACTCCTAAGCCTTACTCTTAGTGTAGCACATTATGGTAGCAACTTCTAGCATAAGGGCTAAGTACTTGTTACCTAACCCAGGCCCGTAGACAGGGGGGGGGTTCGGGTAGTTAGAACGACGATTTAATTTTTTAAATCTCATAATTAAATACAAAATGGGGGAAAAACTGCAAAAAAAAGTCCACTAAAAGAACCGCCCCTTCCTCTAGGCTGGCTACGGGCCTGTGACCTTCCTCTAGGCTGGCTACGTGCCTGTCACCTTCCTCTAGGCTAGCTACGGGCCTGTCACCTTCCTCTAGGCTGGCTACGGGCCTGTCACCTTCCTCTAGGCTAGCTACGGGCCTGTGACCTTCCTCTAGGCTGGCTACGGGCCTGTGACCTTCCTCTAGGCTAGCTACAGGCCTGTCAGCTTCCTCTAGGCTGGCTACGGGCCTGTCACCTTCCTCTAGGCTGGCTACGGGCCTGTGACCTTCCTCTAGGCTAGCTACAGGCCTGTGACCTTCCTCTAGGCTGGCTACGGGCCTGTGACCTTCCTCTAGGCTGGCTACGGGCCTGTCACCTTCCTCTAGGCTGGCTACGGGCCTGTCACCTTCCTCTAGGCTAGCTACGTGCCTGTCACCTTCCACTAAGCTGGCTACAGGCCTGTAACCAGACTTTTTGAAGTGATAGAACGTGTCTTTGACACATCTCCACTGTAAACGTCTTACCTGCAGCTGGATGGTGGCTGATATGATCATGCTCTTCCTCAGGTCTCCCACGCGGAACATGAAGGTGGGCCGGCCGTTGCGCGGAGCGATAACGGCGTTCTTGGAGAAGATGAGGGTCTCTGCTCGCCGGTTGGCCTGCGCCGTCTTCATGAAGACGCACCCCAGCATCACCGCGTTGATGATCAGCCCCAGAATGTTCTGGATGATGAGGACGGTGATCGCTAGCGGGCACTCCTCTGTCACCATGCGCCCTCCAAAACCAATGGTCACCTGGGGGAGTATGTCAAAACGTTGACTTAGTGTACGCTAGGTGTCTGAGTACCTAACAGGATTCAAAGTGATGTGAGGAGCAAAGTAAATATGATTAAAGATGGTGTTGAGAAGCACTTTTTGTCATATTTGCCCAAATAAACTTGACATCTTGATATCAACCAATTCATCTAAAGGTTTGAGATGGGGAGTAACGAATTACTAATATTCCGTTAAGTACTTAACCCTCGTGCTGCCTTCGGGTCACATGACCCAAAGGTTCATAACGAACCATCGTTGTGTTTACCCAATTTTACCCAATACAAAAACAAATAAAAATAATTTTCTTTTAACCTTCGCAATGTGGGGGGTCTGAGACAGCCCAACGGTTAAAAGAAAATGCTTCACTTTGTTTTTGTATGCGGTAAAGTTGTCGCAATACGACGGTGGGTCACAATGACTGATGGGTCAGAATGACCCGAAGATAACACAAGGGTTAAGTAAATTTGTTTGGTATCAGTACTTTACTTCACCATTTATTTTTCGGACAACTTTTTACTTTCACTCCTTACATTTTTTACAGAAATATCTATACTTTTCTTACATTTTCAAGCCAGGCTTCTTAAGTTTTAATCAGGTTGTGTAGGAGGTAAGTGGGCCTCACCTGCACTTCAATGGAGAAGAGAAACGCGGAGGTGAACGACTGGATGGCAGTGACACAGGGCACTGGCCCGGGCTCACCGCTGGGGTCGCGGGGCTCCAGGTCTCCGTGCGCGAAGGCGATGAGCCACCACGCCATGGCGAAGAGCATCCACGAGCAGAGAAAAGCTGAGGTGAAGATCAGGAGAGAATGCTGCCACTTCAGATCCACCATGGTGGTGAAAACATCCTGCAGGAATCTGCCCTGCGAGAGACGAGATACGCATTTAATATTTAATTAATTTAGTAGACGCTTCTATCCAAAGCGACATCGGCCTAGGCCTACATAGGCTACAATTTGACCGGGTAAAGTTTCACATAATGTAGCTGATTACTACTAACCTGCTTTAACTTCCAAAGTCACACTACCGTGATTTATCTGACTTGAAGATGAAAGATAAACAAAGATACCTGTTCCCGGATATTCTTGTGGGCGACATTGCAAGATCCACTCTTGGTGATAAAACGAGCACGCTGGGACTTCGCCCTGAACCTATTGGGCTGGTTCGCATTCTCTGCTAGTCGGGTCAGTAGGAACCCGTCCGGTAGTAATCCCTTTCGGGCCAGCATTTTGCTGTTGAGACATAATCCGGTATTAAAACAATGTCATACAACAAATCTGGCGGTGTTCCAGAGTGGACAATGGATGGCATGAGATGCCAGATTGATGTTACACAATACACTGCATTTTATGTGGGCATTCAAGATTTTAAATAATAGTTAAATACATTCAACAAAGAAAAATGGTGTCATGTTAAATGTCGGCCTAGATGTTGAAAGAAAATTAAATCTAACAATATGTTTACAGTTTAGCATTATCACACCATCCCACAATAATATTAGTTTACTCAGTTGGCTCAGATGGGATTTTATATTTTTATTTTTGGAAATAAAACAAAACTAACATAAAGCAACTGTTTAAGCCTGCAGTCTACATCTCACAGGTGCTCAAGGAAATTATTTTAAAAGGCGCTCGCGGATGTAAACATTTCGACAGCTGGCAAAAGATGAGCAAGGTTATCTGCTTTCTAAAACCATAAACCTGTATGAAATGTATCACCTGCATCGTCATACGTGCATTACTTACCTTCAGTAAATTGGTTGTTATTTGGTGAGCAATAACACATATGTCGAAATCACTCAAAATCCATATTTAGCTTTTTCTATCCTGCTCTTTTCCTCGACACGATAATTTAGCGTTAGAATTTAGCTGTTGTATCGCTTTGGTCTGGACGACTTTCCGTAGTTTTGCAAACGTCATCAATATCAACAACCAAGATGGCCGATTGGAATCGAGGTAAGAAAGTGACACGTATTCAAGTATGTTTATTTTGATGGTTGCCTACTACAAACCATATTTCACATAGAAAATATATATCACAATGAGTAACATATCAGTAGACACGTTTTGGGAACAATATGACCGACGTGAAGCTGGTAGTCGAGTACTATTCCAACAGGCTCTGGTTAGGTAGCAAGTAGCAAGATAACCAATTAACTAGCTAGTGTAGTTAACTAAGTGATAAGCCCATAGCTTCTGAGTTAATTGTGGAGCTTGGCGACACTTTTATCTCAAATATTTATTTACAGGACATGGGGCTGTCGACGATATGCTGGACGCTGAAAACAAACTTCTTGCGGACAATTTGGCGAGCAAGGTCTCAAGATTGAAATCGGTATGTGATCGTTACTACAACCCCCTCGTTAAATTACAATTTAAGATGTTTTCTACAAAAGCATGTTGTGAATAATCTTCTCAAATCGGTGCGGTTTCTTGTCCTCTCTGACAGCTTGCCTATGACATCGACAAAGAAGCAGAGGATCAAAATTCATATTTGGATGGCATGGTACGTTTTAAATAACACTGCTAGACAAATCTAATTTGAAGGGAGCGTAAAGTTGATGCCAAATAGATGATTTTTCTTTGCACTGGATCATTCACGTTATTTATCGTTTATCCCGTCTGAAGGATTCCAATTTTCTAAGCGCAACAGGGCTGTTGACTGGCAGTGTGAAGCGGTTCTCTACCATGGTCCGGTCTGGCAGAGACAACCGCAAGATCCTGTGCTACGTGTCAGTGGGGCTGGTGGTGGTGTTCTTTCTTCTGTACTACCTTGTCTCCAGGATCCAGTCCTGAGGAGATCCAGGAAGAAGGAAGTGACACTACTTAACATGCAGCAACGTGACTTTACATTTGTCGTCCATCCTTCATCATGAAGACTGAATAGGGAGATGACTCAGCTGTCAAAATTTTGACAGCTATGACCCTCTCAATTTCTCTCATCCCCTGCCCATCGAGAAGTATAAATGGTTTATAAGCATTTATTTATTTTTACTCTCAGTTGTATGAGAATTATAGCCCTTGTACATACCTTATTTGAGATATTACAGATAATTTATAATGGTGAACATGTGGATGGTGTCAGTGTCGACTTGTAGGCACTTTGGAAGGGTTAAGTCTGTGGGATGACGTCCCAGTAATTAGAGAAGAATTACAGTACTTCATGGGGAAATTCTGGATAATGATGGGACATATTTGGAAGTAATTCATCTTTTGATAGTCTTATTTACTGAAATATTGGAGTTATTTGTTTTAGTCCATGATTGATTAAAACCAGCAGTTGTATAATTGGGATAAGTGGGATCCAGTGTTTGGACAGGATGTTACTTTTTAATTTTAAGCTAAGGGAAGGAAAAAAAACAGTTTCACTTCATAGGTAGGACCTGCTGTTATGTAGTTATCTGTTTAGGGATTATACCTACTACTTTCCAGCTTTGGCACACAACAGACATATTTTGTAATAACGGATACCATACTTGTATTTTTTTTGTTCATGTTTTCTTGTTCATGTTCATTTTTTGATCTTTAAAATTAATTAATTAAAGTTGAATTTGTCTTTTCATACCAGGAGGTTGGGAGTTCTAATGGGCCACATTCCAAAAATATGATGGCCTGCATAGCAGTAATTTATTAATGTTTCTCAAAACAGTTAATTTTGTTTATATTGTTGAAATGGATACGATTGTTTCTACTAGATTTCCATTCCTGGGGATCATGCAGTGGAAAATGGCTTCGAAGGAAATAAAACTAACTCCTGAATGAATCAACTTGTATCCTAGCATTGGTAGCCTCCATTGCTGGTTTCGTATTGCGTCGTGTTTTTTCGGTCATTTCCGCCGCATCTCCTTCCTGTGAGTTGATAGAAGCAAAAGCGAACGTTGGACGCCATTTCTTGTCGGTTTCTTATCTTTTGTTTGAAATAACAATTTTGGTTCACTCCTCAGATTTGCATATTGAATTATCAAATTATTTGATCCTGTGCACTGTACGCTACAATAGGGAGGGCGCCATCCAGTCCGATTGGCCCTCGGTCAGATTCGGCTCACATCGTTCGTTCTAGGAAAAATGGACGAGACGGACTCGGCAACGAAAGGACTGGCACTGGATGAAGGGTCCATAAGCGCCGCTGTTGAAACTGTGGAGGAGGGGGTGGATTCGGATACAGAATCGGAGGCCGAAGTCACAACGATGACGGTAATAGGAGAACCGGGGAACATCGACATTGGAGCCGAGTCCTTACCGAACCCTGACGATGCTGAAGCAACGTTTGCGGGCAAGTTTTTGTAGCTAGCTTAATGTAAACGCTGCACAATATTGCTGTACTACTACCAGCTATAAACCGTTGACATCAGGGCCAGTTTAGCTAGATTGGTAACAGCTAGATAATCTGGCTAACTTGCTAACGTTAGCTATATTATCCATTTATTTAGCAATAGCAGCCGGTAAAGGACATTTACTAAGAAGTTTCAGCTCTCTAGCTATTTAACTATAACTAAACGTTTACGCTAGATGTAATATCGCTAGACTGCAAAACGTTTCAATAACATGTAGCCTACAATTACAGCAACAGCTACATTTTATTTAATCACATGCCAATTCATTAAAAAGCTTTTCAAGTGTATGCTAATATGTAGTTTTGATTCATGTAGTCAGACTCAAAGTAAAATACATTGTTGTCATAAAATAAAACCACATAATTCTTCAATCTGTCTCATCTTCAGAAGTGACCACAGTCACTGTGGCAGGTGTTCAGGCTACCGAGGACAATGTCTTCACCGCTACCATGGCAACCTCAGCTTCTATACCAGAACACGTTCTTGTAAGTTTACCAACCTTGAAGTTTTATTTAAAAAGTCTGCAGTATCTAATTCTAGTCCTACTGTCCTACTCTCAAAATCCACTTCACCATATCATCCAGTGATCAAATTCTAACCAATACAGTGTTCATGTTTAACGTAAGCAAACCATGAGCAGAAATGCCTAGCTGGCTCTGCCAGCACGATAACCCTCCTCCCCATGCTAGACTGACAGGACCATCCTGCCAGCATGATAACCCTCCTCCCCATGCTAGACTGACAGGACCATCCTGCCAGCATGTTAACCCTCCTCCCCATGCTAGACTGACAGGACCATCCTGCCAGCATGTTAACCCTCCTCCCCATGCTAGACTGACAGGACCATCCTGCCAGCATGTTAACCCTCCTCCCCATGCTAGACTGGCAGGACCATCCTGCCAGCATGTTAACCCTCCTCCCCATGCTAGACTGGCAGGACCACCCTGCCAGCATGTTAACCCTCCTCCCCATGCTAGACTGGCAGGACCACCCTGCCAGCATGATAACCCTCCTCCCCATGCTAGACTGGCAGGACCATCCTGCCAGCATGATAACCCTCCTCCCCATGCTAGACTGGCAGGACCATCCTGCCAGCATGTTAACCCTCCTCCCCATGCTAGACTGGCAGGACCACCCTGCCAGCATGTTAACCCTCCTCCCCATGCTAGACTGGCAGGACCACCCTGCCAGCATGATACCCTCCTCCCCATGCTAGACTGGCAGGACCATCCTGCCAGCATGTTAACCCTCCTCCCCATGCTAGACTGGCAGGACCACCCTGCCAGCATGATACCCTCCTCCCCATGCTAGACTGGCAGGACCATCCTGCCAGCATGTTAACCCTCCTCCCCATGCTAGACTGGCAGGACCACCCTGCCAGCATGATAACCCTCCTCCCCATGCTAGACTGGCAGGACCATCCTGCCAGCATGATAACCCTCCTCCCCATGCTAGACTGGCAGGACCATCCTGCCAGCATGTTAACCCTCCTCCCCATGCTAGACTGGCAGGACCACCCTGCCAGCATGTTAACCCTCCTCCCCATGCTAGACTGGCAGGACCACCCTGCCAGCATGATACCCTCCTCCCCATGCTAGACTGGCAGGACCATCCTGCCAGCATGTTAACCCTCCTCCCCATGCTAGACTGGCAGGACCACCCTGCCAGCATGATACCCTCCTCCCCATGCTAGACTGGCAGGACCATCCTGCCAGCATGTTAACCCTCCTCCCCATGCTAGACTGGCAGGACCACCCTGCCAGCATGATAACCCTCCTCCCCATGCTAGACTGGCAGGACCATCCTGCCAGCATGTTAACCCTCCTCCCCATGCTAGACTGGCAGGACCATCCTGCCAGCATGATAACCCTCCTCTCCATGCTAGACTGGCAGGACCACCCTGCAGATCAGTGACAGCATGCACCCCCAGAAAGCCACCCTGATAGTGGTGCACACGGACGGAAGCATTGTGGAAGCAACAGGACTGAAAGGCTCTGCCGCGGTCATGACCTCTGGTGAGTCTCACCCCAGAACATCTCTCTTCATCTTCCTTTCCGACGAACACAGAGCGAACGTTTAGTTATCTGTGTTTCACTCTGGGTTCCTGGCAGGCCCCCGGACTCCCTCCACGCCGATGACCCCCGGTCAGGACAAAGATGGCTGCTCCAAATACAACTGGGACCCGTCTGTGTACAACAACGAGCTGCCTGTTCGCTGCAGGAACAGCAGTGGGATCCTGTGCAAGAACAGGCTGGGCTCAGGTACGAGGGTCCACTAGAGGGAGCCCTTGGACTGTGAATATGGAAGTTGTTTCTGCTCTCGTGGTCAGCGCTGTAGCAGCTAGACTGGTTTATTTGAGTTGTTTTATCTAAGCAACTGTGTGTGCATGTACGTATGCACCTGTCAGGTATTATATTCTGAAATATGGATGAACCAGCGGTGGAGGTTTCACTATACATGGGTAGGGCATGTCCCACCCACATCTGAAAACAAACCTACGTCCCTGGAGTGAACCTGTTTGTCTTGATGTGTCATCCATATTTGAATCTGGCCATCTGATCCTGGAATGCGATTGAGGCTGAGCAGTCATAGAGTAGAGGTCCTCCAGCTCCTGGTCTCGGCTGTACTGACCCTGGTCCTGTGTGGCAGGAGGGAAGGGCCGCTGCATCAAACACAACAACAAGTGGTACACTCCCACGGAGTTTGAGGGTATGGCGGGCCGGGCCAGCAGCAAGGACTGGAAGAGGAGCATCCGCTATGCTGGCCGCCCGCTGCAGTGCCTCATCCAGGTGAGCTGGGATACCAGGCCTGGGGGGGGGGGGGGGGGGGGAGTTAGCCTGTGGTGGGTGAGAGAGTTAGCCTGTGGTGTGTGAGAGAGTTAGCCTGTGGTGTGTGAGAGAGTTAGCCTGTGGTGTGTGAGAGAGTTAGCCTGTGGTGTGTGAGAGAGTTAGCCTGTGGTGTGTGGAAGGGACTGACTCAGACCTGTGTGACTGACAGGAGCGGATCCTGAACCCTCACGCTGCGTCCTGCACATGTGCGGCCTGCTGTGATGACCTGGCCCTGGTGAGTCACGGGAGCCATGACCTCCATAGCAACATGACCTCCATAGCAACATGTCCTGCTAGCCTGCCGATATACACAGCTGTAAACAGCCCACCGGTCTCCACAAGTCTGGAGGACTCTGTAATAAGGGAACCTTACAAAGTTTCCGTGTCATCCCAACCCACCGGACCTGTCATATGTGTGGAAGAGATACGACGACTCTGTGTATAACACAAGTACACGTGCACGTGGAGAGTATGCACAGACACAGTCTGCTGTTATTTAATCCTACAGAAACTCAGACCTGTCTCTTTTCATTGTTTCCAGTGCACAAAAGATGGCGAGTCTTTCGGAGCAGAAAACATAAATATGGTAATAAGAATAGATGATTTACTTTCACTTGTGGAGAAGACGACAAGCAGCGATTGATGTTTCTTATGCTTTTTTATCATTCTGCTGATTCACAGATTGATTTCCAGAACAGGGCCCAGTGTGGCCAGACAATAGTAAGCCTACAATGCTTGGTTTTCAGTTTCAAGAAGATTTTATTAACAAAAAGCATTTTGTTTTGCTTTTCTCAGCAGGTAGCAAATACACATTTAGGGAAGGCTAGTTTCACCAGCTCCAGAAAGTATGAAGCTAAACGTTAAAATATGTCACCTAGCTATGAAAGAAAAGGAGGAATAAAATGTATGTTTTTTATGTCTCTGCTGTCCAGACTGGTCCCGTGAGGTTGTTTGTCCCGTACAAGAGGCGTAAGAAGGACAACGACCAGCCCTCCACCCCTGAGAAGAAGGAGCTCCCCCCAGCCAAGAACATCACGCTGGAGCCGGGAGCCACGTGTGAGTCCCTTAAACCCTCTCCTGTCCTCTCTTCTGCTCTCCTGTCCTACTCTCCTTCCTGCTTCCCTCCAATCGTTCTCCCCTCCCTCCTCCTCTCCCTTCCTCTGCTCTCCTCTCCTGTCCTACTCTCCTCCCTGCTCCTCTCCTCCCTTCCTCTCCTCTTCTCTCTTCCTCTCCTCATCGCCCTCCTCTCCCTTCCCCTCACCGGTTGTCCCAGACCCGGTTGGCTGATCTCTTCACGATGTTCAGTTTGAGAAGGGCGTCTGGTCTTTCAACCTCCTGTACAGCCTGCGGTCGAGTGTCTGCGGTCCCCACAGCAGCGTGGTTGCAGACGTGTGTTTAGAGGCATGGCAGGCGTGTGTTTAGAGGCAGGGCAGAGGACAAAGTGGAGGCGCGTCACCGGCCTTGTCAGACTGACACGGCGGGTAGCGTCTCCCTGCAGTTCAGGCCGATATATGCTTCTGCGTTTTTCGAAAAACGGACACATGGGAACGCCCTCGTCTCCGTGGAACGCCCTCTACGAGCTCTCCGTCAGCCCTCGGAGAGCCCCGGAGAGCTCGACGTGCACCTCCTGAATTTTCTAACTATCCGTCGTAATTTCGGAGAGCGACGGAGAGCTACGGAGACCCCCTTGGCTGTGATTGGTCAGTATTAAGAACCGCTTGCGTCAGGGGCGGGGGCGCCGTGATAAACAGGACGAACAGAATCCTTTGACCGCCATTGCTGTAAGTTTTTACAATTCATATTTCAGCTAAACAGTACATGTAAATCAGCATCTGAATTAAAATGTGACGGGAAATGGGCAGTGTAGTTCCTGAAAATGTGCATATTTTATTGATGAAACGGCTAATTTGTAAATTTGCTCCGACTTCTCGATAACCTAGGTAAATAAACACTCCACGACGACGTACAAAAAACCGTTGCGCCACCTACTCTTCTGGCGGTGAATTGTTTTCAGCACCCACAGCCTACGGAGAACCATAAACGAAGTCTATCCGTCCGTATCCGTGCGCCCGCCCATCCGTAAACGGAGACGCAGAAGCATATTTCGGCCTTTAGCCCTCGGCTCCCTGGCGTAGCGGCGGTTAGCCCTCGGCTCCCTGGCGTAGCGGCGGTTAGCCCTCAGCTCCCTGGCGTAGCGGCGGTTAGCCCTCGGCTCCCTGGCGTAGCGGCGATTAGCCCTCAGCTCCCTGGCGTAGCGGCGGTTAGCCCTCGGCTCCCTGGCGTAGCGGCGGTTAGCCCTCGGCTCCCTGGCGTAGCGGCGGTTAGCCCTCGGCTCCCTGGCGTAGCGGCGGTTAGCCCTCGGCTCCCTGGCGTAGCGGCGGTTAGCCCTCGGCTCCCTGGCGTAGCGGCGGTTAGCCCTCGGCTCCCTGGCGTAGCGGCGGTTAGCTCTCGGCTCCCTGGCGTAACTTACCTCAAACGCTTGTCTGTCATCCAACAGTTTGTAAACACCCTCAACTGTAGGACAGTATGTAATGTGAATGTTTCCGCTGAAGAATGGGGTATGGGGGGAATGTCACTCTTGCCTGTCTTCAAAACTTGAGAGCCCTGCCAGACAGAATCACAAGTCTCAGGGCTTAGCGAGCTGCCGCAGCGTCTCAGATCCTGAGGTCTCTTTAGAATTTACTGCATATTGAAATTTAATCTTTCTGACATCTGTCACGGGACAGTTCTTTTAAAAATACTACTTTGAAAGATGCATTTCTGGAATGGTCCAGATGCCATTTTGAAAGATTAATCTTTGTGGTGGTCCATTCAAGGAAGTACGTCTTGTGATCTGAGGTAAATTGAGCCAAAAACGCTTAACCACATATGATTATTGAAACACAATAGATTTATTAGAGTAGAGATGACATGTTCGTCAGTTGAGGTTTGGTTTGACACTCAACCAGACAGTATTTAATCTGTCAGGTTTATTTTAATTAGGTTTTTTTGGGTCATTTTTCATGCTTTAAACAGCAAATAGCCCAGGCTGGATTTGACCCCAGGTTGCTGCGGTAAGGCCTCAGCCTACATACTACGACCCAGTCAGCCAGGTGTGAAGGTGTTTGTCTGTCAGCCAGGTGTGAAGGTGTTTGTCTGTCAGCCAGGTGTGAAGGTGATTGTCTGTCAGCCAGGTGTGAAGGTGTTTGTCTGTCAGCCAGGTGTGAAGGTGTTTGTCTGTCAGCCAGGTGTGAAGGTGTTTGTCTGTCAGCCAGGTGTGAAGGTGTTTGTCTGTCAGCCAGGTGTGAAGGTGTTTGTCTGTCAGCCAGGTGTGAAGGTGTTTGTCTGTCAGCCAGGTGTGAAGGTGTTTGTCTGTCAGCCAGGTGTGAAGGTGTTTGTCTGTCAGCCAGGTGTGAAGGTGTTTGTCTGTCAGCCAGGTGTGAAGGTGTTTGTCTGTCAGCCAGGTGTGAAGGTGTTTGTCTGTCAGCCAGGTGTGAAGGTGTTTGTCTGTCAGCCAGGTGTGAAGGTGTTTGTCTGTCAGCCAGGTGTGAAGGTGTTTGTCTGTCAGCCAGGTGTGAAGGTGTTTGTCTGTCAGCCAGGTGTGAAGGTGTTTGTCTGTCAGCCAGGTGTGAAGGTGTTTGTCTGTCAGCCAGGTGTGAAGGTGTTTGTCTGTCAGCCAGGTGTGAAGGTGTTTGTCTGTCAGCCAGGTGTGAAGGTGCGCCTAACTTTTTTATTTAGGTGCACCAGCACAAAATTTAGGTGCACCCACATTTTTACTTGCGTCGCCACAATTTCAAGGTCACCTTTTTATCACGCTCCATATACATTCATATATATTATGTAAATGATCTTAAACAAGAATAAGGTGTAGGTAAATATTTTTTTTTATTTGAAGCACAATCATACTGTATATATATATAAAAAAATATTTTAAGTGCTTCACTGAGCTACCAAACTAAAACATTTTAAGCAAAATAAAACATTTCAAAATAGAAAGTGCTACAGTTTAAAAGTGCTTCCCTGAACTGAGACCTAACATTTCATGGCTCAAAGTCTTATAGCGGGTCCCACCTTGCTGTCCCATGCCCTTCAGATGGCCAACACCTATAATTTGGCCTTCTTGCCCTATGGCCTTGGCTAAATCATCTTGCCACACTCTCCCTAGCATCAAAATCCTAGCTCCATGGGTTAGCTCCATGGCCCAGCTTCGTAAGGAAGCTAAAGAATTGTAAAGAATTGCGCAATTCATTTTTACAAGGGGCCACATGAGAAACCTGAAATGTGTTGGAGGGCCTCATCAATTTGCTCACTATTCATTTTCTCCCATTGTAAAAAGCAGTAAAGTATATATTTTGATTAGCTGCTACTGGTTATCAGAAGAATAAGGATATTCTGTAAATATTTATATAAATATTTTAGATTTTGGTGTAGGTCAAATAGGAAAGATTATAGAAGTAATAAACAGTATAAACAACAACAACAGTGTTTCATTTTATTTGTAACCAGTTAATCTTCACAACAGTATGTTAAAGATGTGGAATTGATCAACTTTATACAAAAAGCAATACGTTTTTTCAGTTGTCTGTCAGCCAGGTGTGAAGGTGTTTGTCTGTCAGCCAGGTGTGAAGGTGTTTGTCTGTCAGCCAGGTGTGAAGGTGTTTGTCTGTCAGCCAGGTGTGAAGGTGTTTGTCTGTCAGCCAGGTGTGAAGGTGTTTGTCTGTCAGCCAGGTGTGAAGGTGTTTGTCTGTCAGCCAGGTGTGAAGGTGATTGTCTGTCAGCCAGGTGTGAAGGTGTTTGTCTGTCAGCCAGGTGTGAAGGTGTTTGTCTGTCAGCCAGGTGTGAAGGTGTTTGTCTGTCAGCCAGGTGTGAAGGTGTTTGTCTGTCAGCCAGGTGTGAAGGTGTTTGTCTGTCAGCCAGGTGTGAAGGTGTTTGTCTGTCAGCCAGGTGTGAAGGTGATTGTCCGTGTGTCCCTCAGTCACCGTGTCCACGTCCGGACAGATCACCACGGCCGGCACCCTGACCTTCGACCGGACGTCCGCAGACGACGCCAGCGCCATCTTGACTGAGGGCTCAGCTTCCAGCGACGTCTTCTCCAGCAGCTCAGGTACCTGCAGCCTCACACACCTCACCCTGCCTCACACCTTACCCTGCTTCACACACCTCACCCTGCCTCACACACCTCACACACCTCACACACCTCACTCTGCCTCACACTCCTCACACACCTCACCCTGCCTCACACACCTCACCCTGCCTCACACCTTACCCTGCCTCACACCTTACCCTGCTTCACACACCTCACCCTGCCTCACACACCTCACACACCTCACCCTGCCTCACACACCTCACCCTGCCTCACACACCTCACTCTGCCTCACACTCCTCACACACCTCACCCTGCCTCACACACCTCACACACCTCACCCTGCCTCACACACCTCACCCTGCCTCACACACCTCACACACCTCACCCTGCCTCACACACCTCACCCTGCCTCACACACCTCACTCTGCCTCACACTCCTCACACACCTCACCCTGCCTCACACACCTCACACACCTCACCCTGCCTCACACACCTCACCCTGCCTCACACACCTCACTCTGCCTCACACACCTCACACACCTCACCCTGCCTCACATACCTCACACACCTTACCCTGCCTCACACACCTCACCCTGCCTCACACACCTCACCCTGCCTCACACACCTCGAACACCTTACCCTGCCTCACACACCTTACCCTGCCTCACACACCTTACCCTGCCTCACACACCTCACCCTGCCTCACACACTTCACCCTGCCTCACACACTTCACCCTGCCTCACACAGCTCACCCTGCCTCACACACTTCACCCTGCCTCACCTCACCCTGCCTCACACACCTCACCCTGCCTTACACACACCTTACCCTGCCTCACACACCTTACCCTGCCTCACACACCTCACCCTGCCTTACACACCTCACCCTGCCTCACACACCTCACCCTGTCTCACACACCTTACCCTGCCTCAGACAGCTCAGCCTGCTTCACACACCTCACCCTGCCTCACACACCTTACAATGCCTCACACACCTCACCCTGCCTCAGACACCTTACCCTGCCTCACACACACCTTACCCTGCCTCACACACACCTTACCCTGCCTCACATACCTTACCCTGCCTCACACACCTCACCCTGCCTCAGACACCTCACCCTGCCTCACACACCTCACCCTGCCTCACACACCTTACCCTGCCTCACACACCTCACCCTGCCTCACACACCTCACCCTGCCTTACACACCTTACCCTGCCTCACACAGCTCACCCTGCCTCACACACCCTATCCTGCCTCACACACCTCACCCTGCCTCACACACCTCACCCTGCCTCACACACCTCACCCTGTCTCACACGCACCTCACCCTGCCTCACACACCTCACCCTGTCTCACACACACCTTACCCTGCCTCACATACCTTACCCTGCCTCACACACCTTGCCCTGTCTCACACACCTGGTACCTGCAGCCTCACACACACCTCACCCTGTCAGGAGGGGGGTCCATGATCCCTGTGTTGTGGATCAGCTGGGGTCAGTAGCGTTGTTCCTGGAGGACCTAACTTCAGACCAGCACGGCCGCCCTCTCATCTTCTCATTGGCCAGGGAACCCTGGCCCCACAGCAGTGCTGATTGGTTGAAGTGTGTGATGATTGTAGCGTTCCTTTCTTCTTCTGTGGTGTTAACAAGGCCCTGTGGGAGACCCTCTCTTGCTGCTCGCTACACAAACAGCCATTACCACTTCCTCCTCTCTACCGCTGATACTCTCCCTTCAGCAAATAAGACCAGGTTTGAGTCATGTTGAGCTGCAGTTTTCCCTTCAGTTTGTGACTAACACTCACACTGAAGGACTTCCTGTCTTTTGTAGTCTCACTCACTCACTCACGTCTGAGTCCTCCCTCTCACTCCAGCTGGTGGGGGAGGGAGGAGGTACTTGCATGGGGAAAGCAGAGGCCTTGGTAACACTAGACTACCGTTACTTAGGCAACACAGAAATGAGGTCCATTTATGTGTGTCTTACTTCTCATACATGGCTCTCGTCAGTCCTTCTCTCATAAAATACAAATGAAGAAGTCGTGAAACAGTTTTCAGCCTTCTGTCCTCTGTGGAATACTTCCATATCAATGCTATAAAGACAAGGAGGGAGGGAGCAGATGGAGGGAGTAGGAGATATAGAGAGAGGGATAACCCTAACCCCACTCCCTCTCCCTGACCCTCCTACAAATTAACACAACTAACCCTCCAGCAGAGATGGAAGCCTACACACTCTTGGATCCCCCCCCTCATTAGAGGCAGAGGAGAGAAACTGGTGTTAGAGGCAGGGGAGAGATACGGGTCATGTAGGCAGGAGAGATACTGGTCATGGAGGCAGGAGAGATACGGGTCATGGAGGCAGGAGAGATACGGGTCATGGAGGCAGGAGAGATACGTGTCATGGAGGCAGGAGAGATACTGGTCATGGAGGCAGGAGAGATACTGGTCATGGAGGCAGGAGAGATACTGGTCATGGAGGCAGGAGAGATACTGGTCATGGAGGCAGGAGAGATACTGGTCTAAGGTTGAAAAAGGTGTATTTTTTTGTACCATGTTGTAGATGCAGGAGCTGTACTGAAGGTTTGATGTGAAAGAGCAGCTCTGGCTGTAGAGCTGTTGGTACGCCAGTCTGGGAAACGTCTGCACAAGTGTTACTGAATGAAAGCACTAATTATGTCAAACTCAGATTACCTGCAGGAAGTTTAGGAAACACATGAGGACCTCCTGAGAAGGACGTGTTTACATGCTGCCTGGCCTTGCTGGTGGTGCAGTGATCGGATCTGGAGATGTCCTGACCTTCCTCCCTCTGCTCGTGTGTTCTCAAGGGAACAACGAGGGCTCAGCGTCTCCCTCCTTGCCCAGGCACAGTGCTGATGCCTTTTCTCTCCTAGACCCTCCTCCATCCCCCTCCCTCCCTCCATCCCCCTCCCTCCGTCCATCCCCCTCCCTCCCTCCATCCCCCTCCCTCCCTCCATCCCCCTCCCTCCCTCCCTCCCCCTCCCTCCGTCCATCCCCCTCCCTCCCTCCATCCCCCTCCCTCCCTCCATCCCCCTCCCTCCCTCCATCCCCCTCCCTACCTCCATCCCCCTCCCTCCCTCCATCCCCCTCCCTACCTCCATCCCCCTCCCTACCTCCCTCCCCCTCCCTCCGTCCATCCCCCTCCCTCCCTCCATCCCCCTCCCTCCCTCCATCCCCCTCCCTCCCTCCATCCCCCTCCCTACCTCCATCCCCCTCCCTACCTCCATCCCCCTCCCTCCCTCCATCCCCCTCCCTCCCTCCATCCCCCTCCCTCCCTCCCTCCCCCTCCCTCCGTCCATCCCCCTCCCTCCCTCCATCCCCCTCCCTCCCTCCATCCCCCTCCCTCCCTCCATCCCCCTCCCTACCTCCATCCCCCTCCCTCCGTCCATCCCCCTCCCTACCTCCATCCCCCTCCCTCCGTCCATCCCCCTCCCTCCCTCCATCCCCCTCCCTACCTCCATCCCCCTCCCTCCGTCCATCCCCCTCCCTACCTCCATCCCCCTCCCTACCTCCATCCCCCTCCCTACCTCCCTCCCTCCCTATTGTCTGGCTAGAAAGCGGCGCTCCAGGGAGCCTAGCCTCTAATCCTATCACAGCTGTGCTGTGGAGACCAGGGGCTACACTTCCCCTCTGAAGGGCTAATTCTCTCTCTCTCTCTCTCTCTCTCTCTCTCTCTCTCTCTCTCTCTCTCTCCCTCTTCAGCTACACTCCTTTCACTTTCTCTGTCACTCTCTCTCTCTTCAGCTACACTCCTTTCACTTTCTCTGTCACTCTCTCTCTCTTCAGCTACACTCCTTTCACTTTCTCTGTCTCTCTCCCTCTTCAGCTACACTCCTTTCACTTTCTCTGTCTCTCTCTCTCCCTCTTCAGCTACACTCCTTTCTCTTTCTCTGTCTCTCTCCACTCATTCAATGTGTCTTTTTCCTCCCCCTCTCTCTGCCCTCCCTCTCCTCTCTTTAATCTCTCCTGTCAGTACATCTATCCACCTCTCCAGCTCTTGCCTTGGCCTGTCAATTTTCAGGATTTTCTCTCTCCTCTCTTTCTCCTCTTTCTCTCTCCTCTCTCTCTCCTCTCTCTCTCTCTCTCCTCTCTCTCTCCTCCCTCTCTCTCTCCTCTTTCTCTCTCCCTCCTCTCTCTCTCCTCTCTTTTTCTCTGACCTCTGTCCTCTCTCTTTCTTCTCTCTCTCTGTCTGTGTCTGTAATCCCTCACTCCTAATGACTGGTCCTCCCTTCTCCATCCTCTCTCCTGGATGCAGTTCAATTGCCTGTTAGTTTCTGAATGATTTGTGTGAGTAATGTCTCCTCTTACTGACTGTCATCTCAAACGTATTAATCATGTGTGTTTGTGTTTGCGTGACAGTGTGTGTGTGACAGTGTTTGTGTGTGACAGTGTGTGTGACAGTGTGTGTGTGTGTGTGTGACAGTGTGTGTGTGTGTGTGTGTGTGTGACAGTGTGTGTGTGTGACAGTGTGTGTGTGACAGTGTGTGACAGTGTGTGTGACAGTGTGTGTGTGTGTGTGTGTGTGTGTGTGTGTGTGACAGAGGTCGGAGTGGGCTCTGTGTGACTGGAGGTCGGAGTGGGCTCTGTGTGACTGGAGGTCGGAGTGGGCTCTGTGTGTATGGAGGTAGGAGTGGGCTCTGTGTGTCTGGAGGTAGGAGTGGGCTCTGTGTGTCTGGAGGTAGGAGTGGGCTCTGTGTGTCTGGAGGTAGGAGTGGGCTCTGTGTGTCTGGAGGTAGGAGTGGGCTCTGTGTGTCTGGAGGTAGGAGTGGGCTCTGTGTGTCTGGAGGTAGGAGTGGGCTCTGTGTGTATGGAGGTAGGAGTGGGCTCTGTGTGTCTGGAGGTAGGAGTGGGCTCTGTGTGTCTGGAGGTAGGAGTGGGCTCTGTGTGTATGGAGGTAGGAGTGGGCTCTGTGTGTATGGAGGTAGGAGTGGGCTCTGTGTGTCTGGAGGTAGGAGTGGGCTCTGTGTGACTGGAGGTCGGAGTGGGCTCTGTGTGACTGGAGGTCGGAGTGGGCTCTGTGTGTCTGGAGGTCGGAGTGGGCTCTGTGTGTCTGGAGGTCGGAGTGGGCTCTGTGTGTCTGGAGGTCGGAGTGGGCTCTGTGTGTATGGAGGTAGGAGTGGGCTCTGTGTGTATGGAGGTAGGAGTGGGCTCTGTGTGTATGGAGGTCGGAGTGGGCTCTGTGTGACTGGAGGTCGGAGTGGGCTCTGTGTGTATGGAGGTAGGAGTGGGCTCTGTGTGTATGGAGGTAGGAGTGGGCTCTGTGTGTCTGGAGGTAGGAGTGGGCTCTGTGTGACTGGAGGTCGGAGTGGGCTCTGTGTGTATGGAGGTAGGAGTGGGCTCTGTGTGTCTGGAGGTAGGAGTGGGCTCTGTGTGTATGGAGGTAGGAGTGGGCTCTGTGTGTATGGAGGTAGGAGTGGGCTCTGTGTGTATGGAGGTAGGAGTGGGCTCTGTGTGTCTGGAGGTCGGAGTGGGCTCTGTGTGTCTGGAGGTAGGAGTGGGCTCTGTGTGACTGGAGGTAGGAGTGGGCTCTGTGTGTATGGAGGTATGAGTGGGCTCTGTGTGTCTGGAGGTAGGAGTGGGCTCTGTGTGTCTGGAGGTAGGAGTGGGCTCTGTGTGTATGGAGGTAGGAGTGGGCTCTGTGTGTCTGGAGGTAGGAGTGGGCTCTGTGTGTCTGGAGGTAGGAGTGGGCTCTGTGTGTCTGGAGGTAGGAGTGGGCTCTGTGTGTATGGAGGTAGGAGTGGGCTCTGTGTGTCTGGAGGTAGGAGTGGGCTCTGTGTGACTGGAGGTCGGAGTGGGCTCTGTGTGACTGGAGGTCGGAGTGGGCTCTGTGTGTATGGAGGTAGGAGTGGGCTCTGTGTGTCTGGAGGTAGGAGTGGGCTCTGTGTGTCTGGAGGTAGGAGTGGGCTCTGTGTGTCTGGAGGTAGGAGTGGGCTCTGTGTGTCTGGAGGTAGGAGTGGGCTCTGTGTGTATGGAGGTAGGAGTGGGCTCTGTGTGTCTGGAGGTAGGAGTGGGCTCTGTGTGTCTGGAGGTAGGAGTGGGCTCTGTGTGTATGGAGGTAGGAGTGGGCTCTGTGTGTATGGAGGTAGGAGTGGGCTCTGTGTGACTGGAGGTAGGAGTGGGCTCTGTGTGTATGGAGGTATGAGTGGGCTCTGTGTGTCTGGAGGTAGGAGTGGGCTCTGTGTGTCTGGAGGTAGGAGTGGGCTCTGTGTGTATGGAGGTAGGAGTGGGCTCTGTGTGTCTGGAGGTAGGAGTGGGCTCTGTGTGTCTGGAGGTAGGAGTGGGCTCTGTGTGTCTGGAGGTAGGAGTGGGCTCTGTGTGTATGGAGGTAGGAGTGGGCTCTGTGTGTCTGGAGGTAGGAGTGGGCTCTGTGTGACTGGAGGTCGGAGTGGGCTCTGTGTGACTGGAGGTCGGAGTGGGCTCTGTGTGTATGGAGGTAGGAGTGGGCTCTGTGTGTCTGGAGGTAGGAGTGGGCTCTGTGTGTCTGGAGGTAGGAGTGGGCTCTGTGTGTCTGGAGGTAGGAGTGGGCTCTGTGTGTCTGGAGGTAGGAGTGGGCTCTGTGTGTATGGAGGTAGGAGTGGGCTCTGTGTGTCTGGAGGTAGGAGTGGGCTCTGTGTGTCTGGAGGTAGGAGTGGGCTCTGTGTGTATGGAGGTAGGAGTGGGCTCTGTGTGTATGGAGGTAGGAGTGGGCTCTGTGTGTCTGGAGGTAGGAGTGGGCTCTGTGTGACTGGAGGTCGGAGTGGGCTCTGTGTGACTGGAGGTCGGAGTGGGCTCTGTGTGTATGGAGGTAGGAGTGGGCTCTGTGTGTCTGGAGGTAGGAGTGGGCTCTGTGTGTCTGGAGGTAGGAGTGGGCTCTGTGTGTATGGAGGTAGGAGTGGGCTCTGTGTGTCTGGAGGTAGGAGTGGGCTCTGTGTGTATGGAGGTAGGAGTGGGCTCTGTGTGTATGGAGGTAGGAGTGGGCTCTGTGTGACTGGAGGTCGGAGTGGGCTCTGTGTGTATGGAGGTAGGAGTGGGCTCTGTGGCTTCTGTTGTTCCCGGCTGGCCTGCCTGTCTCTCCGATACAGGAAGATTCATCACTGGAGACCCTCAGGTCTACATTGCTGTTTCAGTGTGCTGGACCATCCACACATACCCCACCTCCTTTGTGTGTGTGTGTGTTTTTCACTGGGTGTGTTCGCTGGGTGTATTTGGGGTATGTGTGTGTGTGTGTGGTTTATATGTGCTCATGGTATGTGTGTGTTTGCGGTCTGTATGTGGTTACTGTGTGCGTACGTAAGGGTGTGTGTGTGTTTGTGTAGCGTGTGTGTATAGAGTGTGAGTGTGTGTGTATATATAGTGTGTGTGTATAGTTATTATAACCTTTATTTAACCACGAGAAAAAACCCATTGAGATTAAGAATCTCTTTTTCAAGGGAAACCTGGCCAAGACAGGCAGCAGCATACATACAAATATAGTTACAAAAATACAAAAGGAGACAAAATATAGGAGTTAGCCCTTGTGTTATCTTCGGGTCATTCTGACCCATCAGTCATTGTGACCCACCGTCGTATTGCGACAACTTTACCGCATACCAAAACAAAGTGAATCATTTTCTTTTAACCGTTGGGCTGTCTCAGACCCCCCACATTGCGATGGTTAAAAGAAAATTATTTTTATTTGTTTTTGTATTGGGTAAAATTGGGTAAACACAACGATGGTTCGTTATGAACCTTTGGGTCATGTGACCCGAAGGCAGCACAAGGGTTAGTGTCGTAGCCAGGTACATTAAAAACATTTACATTTTAAGGAATCTGTCTCTAGCTCTTTCATTTTTAATTTAAAAGCATTAAGCAAGATTAATTCCTTTTAGTTTCAAGACATTTTGCAACATATTCCATGCCGAGGCTGCGGAGTACAGAAAAGCCCTCTTTCCAATTTCCGTACGGGCATAAGGTACAGATAGCATGACGCAATCCTGAGAACGCAGAGAGTATTTCCCGGCACTCTTCTGCTTTATAAGGACACACAAATAGTATGGGAGCAGACCAAGAATGGCCTTATATATGAAGGCGTACCAATGACCGAGCCTACGGGTGGTCAGAGCAGGACATCCTACCCGAGAGTATAACTCACAGTGGTGAGTCAGAGCTTTGCAGTTTGTATGAACCTTAAGGAAGCATGGTATGCTGTGTCAACCTTAGGAAGACACTGAGCAGAAGAGTGCATATACAACAGATCTCCATAGTCCAGTACAGATAAAAATGTGGCGGCAACAAGTTGCTTTTTTACATTAAAAGAAAAACACAACTTATTTTGAAAATAAAAACCCAGCTTTAGCCTCAGCTTTTTCACCAGATACAGAATAGTGTGTGTGTGTGTGTGTGTGTGTGTGTGTCAGCTGCACATGTACTCAGGGTATGTGGTCTGTCTAGCCTCATTTCCACTCACATTCCTCCGATGTTCTCTGTTCCTGTATCTGGAACCCTATAAATACACCTCCATATGCAGGTGGAGAGCCGGCTTTCGGGCCAGGCAAGGTCACAGGCAGGAACTAAATCTGGAAGCTTGACACCATTCCATTATTTTTTAATTGTTGTAAAGATGGCCAATAGACAGTCCTAATGATTAACGACTGGTAATTGTAAATCATTGATCTGTACATCACAGTGTAAATGCTTCCATGCAGTCTGGTATCATGTTGGTATTTTCTGTGTGTTGTTCCCTGCATGTGTTTGGCTCCACATAGATGAAGGTCATCAGGCACGTATGGTTCAGTGGTACATTACATCTACATGGCAAACTATAAATGAGGTAAACAGTGTTACTGCTGTTCTTAATAGTTTGGCTCAAGCAATTTTTCCACTTGTCCAGGTGTACAGTCAGGTCCAGGTGTACAAGTTTTGGCAATGACAAATGTTCTGTTTTGCAAAGCTGATTCAGTATTTGGGGAAAATGTTTTCACATGTTTCTATAGAATACTGGAATACAATAAGGCACATTTCCTTTTCTTTTTTAAGCTTTTTTGGGCCGAAAATGTTCAATATATGGAAATAGTCCCCTCTTTTACAGCAGTCAATCTGCTCTTAAAATCCAATCAGAATGATAGTGATTTCACCTGGCTAGAACTAGTTCACACTTTCCCCTGTGCTGGTGATATGACTTACTGAAATTATGTTAGCAGTCATTTTATGCCAAGGCCCAGCAAGCTTTGCAAACACAAAATGTATTTCGCTCCCAATACTTTTGGCCACGGCTGTAGAATAACAGGTTATTTAGTGCCTGTGTGATCTGCAGTATACGTGAAGAAACAAGATTCATAATTTAATAATGACCTCAGTATGGAATGATTTTAGAATATCTTAAATGTTGTTAGGGAACGTTTTTCCTCTTCGACCTGTTTGGCAGAGATAACTAGGTCAGAGCACTTTGTTCTATTATAGATGCTACGGGTTACAACTGGCATGGTCCTTTCAGAAGTCACTGAAAACTTTCCACTAATCCTAAAAACTGAAGAAACTGCTCTCACCTTTCCAAAGCACTCCTGCACCCACTTTAAGAACATGTTGGAGGATATTTGTGTTAGCCAGTGCATGAAGTGGGAAGGTGCCGGTACTCTCTTGCATTGGCAAATCACTACGACATTTGAGATTTCTACAGTGAAAAACATAACTTGGAGATATTAGTCGTACAACAACAATTTATTGTTATTTATTGTTGATGTCGGTGTCATTGACTAAGGTAATGTTTAGGCTGGTAGCTGCAGACTCTTCATTTACGCTAGCTGTTCCGCTCACATCAACGTTAAAGGTGACATGACAGGAAAACTTCACTTTAGGAGGTTATTTAACATTAATATGAGTTCCCCTAGCCTGCCTTTGGTCCCCCAGTGGCTAGAATTTTCGATATGTGTAAACCAAGCCAAGGGTGATCTTCTCCGCCTTTGAGAAAATGAAAGCTCAATTGCTCAGTTTGAAAATCTCCTCTTTGTGACGTCACAATGAGGAAGGTTACCTCCCCTGTCTCTGCTTTGCCCGCCCAGAGAATCTGGCTGCCCATAAGAAACTGAGCTACAACCGTGCAAGTGTTTTTATCCTCGAGAGACATCATGGCTTGCAAACGAACGAAGCATTACATTTGCTCAGTTTGGATGTACAAAGGAAAACAAAAATCTTTTTACAGTTCCTTCATCCGAGCCTCTGAAGACCCAGTGTCTTCATTTTATTTTCTCTCGAAATGCGCCTACACAACTTCTGTTGTAGGCGCATTTGTTTTGTATGTCTGCGCCAAACACGTCAGCCACGACTGTTTCTTCAATTTGAGCTAATACAAAACTGGCCTTGCTGAAATTAAATTCTGGATCAGTACCAACTTTCCTTCGTCCAGCTACTAACCTCAGACAAGTAAGTTAACTAACGCTATATTATTTTGTAGCTTTACTGTATATGGTTACCTAGCTTGCTACCCTTAGAATGTGGCTGTAACATTAGCTCTGTAGCTAACAGCTGAGTTACTGTCGCTAATGTAAAGGTAGATAGCATCAAGTATGTGTGTGAATACACACACTGTAACGCGAGTGTTGTACACTTCTTTGTTATTTGGATAACCGTTCTGCTGTTAGTGTTATGGCGCACGCGATATCTGCCTTTCCCCTCATTGAAATGACTGAGTGTGCACCTCTGCAAACCAGGGTTATCAGATGAGAATGGGCAAATTCGAGGCATCTTACAGCAAAGGAGCTACAGCCATTGCGATACATCCATTGTAAACATTAGCGCATGGTGCCGCCCCTCCGCTCCTCATTAGCATTTAAAGCTACAGACACCAAAACAGCGCGTTCTGAGGAAAGCTCCTTGTGGGACTGCTAGTAGTGGCTGTAATTCTGCACCAAGGCTGAATTTCGGGAAAGAGACTTCTGATACAGTATTAGGGGACCACTAAGGCCTATATAAAAGCATCCGAAAACAGCATGTCATGTCACCTTTAATGTTAGTTTAAAGCTCCTGATTCGTACCCGATGTTTCTGGTTGGACTTGGACCTCTGTTGACGTGTCTGGCTCTGGCACACGCGTTCTTTTAGTACCTTTCTGAAGACAGGCTTACTTAATGACTTACAAACTCCGAAACTGTACACACTTTTTTAGTTTCTAGGTTTTCAGCAATGAAAAATCTGTTACGCACTTACGCAGGCATCGAACTAGCGTCCGTGGAGAAGCGAACCTCTGGGCCGACCATCGACATGTAACTAGGTATATATGTTTATGGGGCCGACTGCTTGTCTTTACGTGATTCGTCAAGATCTGAGGTAAGTCACGTAGTGCTAGTGCGCTCTGGGTAGTGTAGTTTATGTAACGTTAGGGTCATTACCAATCTCTCTGACACGGATGCTTTCTCTGTCAGTGGTAGAGTACCGGGCCGGCTACATGCGAGAAGTAGCGGTACGCAAGAAAAAGTGCAGGTACGCTTAAAGGGGTCATTGATTGCAGAACCGAATTTACCTTGTCACAGTTTAATAACGACAGTTCAGTGGGTAAAATGGACATACAGTCAACCTCAAAGTCCATTGACACCTCTTTCCTATGCAAATCTCACAATTAAAAAATTTAGCTGTAAAACGGTAGGTTTTGAAAAAGCTCCACCTTTTTTGGCTCTGGTCTGTACCTTGGTCACGCCCCAAAATTTGCTGCTCGCAAATTCTGTGTACTTCCACAGAATTACAAAGAAGAACATTTTCTATTTCTAGCATATTGAAAATGGATTACCGTGGTAAATGCAGTGTTCCAGGCTGTACAGGGAATGCTGACACTTTTCAGAGTCTTCCTAAGGAACCAAACACTCGACGGGCTGTGATGTTTGTCTATGAGAAGATCCCTGTGCAGTTCGATCCTCAATTACACATTTGCTCGAAAAAACCTGGGACACATTTGCTTTGAAAACCTGGGACGATGTAAAGCATGATTTGCTATGAAGCTGTTGCTGAAAAGAGGTGCTGTTCCGACCTTATGTTCATAACAGCCGCAAGCTGTAGTATGATGTTGTTGCTAACAGTTATTAGCAATGCTAACGTATCCTGCCTGTATCTAGCATCGGTAGAATGTGTGATGATTTAGTTTATTGGCTAACATTATTTCATGTTCCTGACTGTGTTTCATTCAAATAAATAACCTGTGTTGTCATGCAAATCTACAATTCAAGATGCGTGTTTGTCCAGATCTATTTTTCAACAAGATAGAGCTAACTGAAGCTGAGTTGAATCATGATAGTTTGTTTGCTAAGCTGTAGCTAGTGCTAACGTTACCCACCTAAGTCGATCCTGTTTGCTTCAACAACAAGTGGAAACAACTAACGTTATCATTTCAAATGATATCTAGTCAATCTGTTGAAAACAGTGTTGTGTAGACACAATAGATTTATTTGTACGTTTTTATTTGATGTTTCAGTGAGTGCTTTTGGCCGTGTTGAGTCTTTGCTCCGCAGCTTCACTCGTTGTAAACCAACCAATCAGCGCGCAGCTCATCTATATATTCACGAACATACCATAAAAGGAGAAAACCTAGTGTTTTTTCCCAGGACAAATTCACAGGAAGCGTCAGCGGGCATAGAAAAGCACCCGTGCCATTTTCAGCCCAACCAATGTTACATACCCTATTCGGAGACCCTAAGGAACAGTGTGAAATACCCGCAAAAAACAGTCAATCACCCCTTTAAGAGTAAAATGTAGAAGTGGCGGTACTGCGTACTGGTGACAAGCGGCCCACTTCGAGCACTGGTGTTGGGAGAAAAATCACTCCTACCCTCTATTCCCACAATGTCTGTGACTGTTCTCCCTCCCTCACCTATTTTTCTCTTCTTCGTCCTGTCCCCTCCCTCCTCTCGTTCTCCCCCTCAGTGCTGACTGCTCTCCCAGCCCTGGCTATAGCCCCCCAGCCCGTGCAGACCAAGGTGGCCCCCCCATCCCCAGGCCTGGGAAACGGGCTGGAGGTGGGGGCCGGGGGGGCTGCGGGGCCCCTGGGCGACCCCCAGAGGACCTGGTTCTGCCTGGAGGAGACGGCCAACACGCTGCTGTCCAGCGTTCAGCAACTCAAAACCCTGATCCAGCAGGCCAGGCAGCAGGCTGGCCAGCCCGGCCCGGCCCCCGGCCCCACCCTGGGCCCTGGGCCCCCGGGTCAGGACAAAGCTCTCAGCACCAGGAAGGAGGTGAGCGCAGCTGTTTGGGAGGAGAGGGGGACTGGAGAGGTAGAAACTGTACAAGTAAATGTGTATGTGTATATGTAAATGTGTGTACTGTTTGGGGCATGACCTAGCCTGACCTAGTGTAGCTAGCTAGGTAGTTGTGTATAGTGGTTGTTGTGAGTCCTGAGTGTGGTGTGGTCTGCAGCACACTGCAGCTCAGCCCTTCCAGATCTCCTTCACACACCCAGACGACCCCGACGGCAAGAGAGAGCCGGAGATCACAGAGATCATCATCAACGTACGTGGAGACGCACTCACACATGCACACTCACACCTACACACTCACACATGCACACTCACAACTGCACACTCACACATGCACACATACACACTCACAGAGACACTAACACACGTAGACACACAGTATGGAGAAGGAGGGGGGGGATGGGGGGGGATGGAGGAACATACATCTACACATCACGCTGTCGGCTGTCCAGGGGAGATCACACGTGTTGACACGGCAACACCACAGCCTGTTGATTGGTTGTTTCGATTGTAGTTTTTTGACTGAGGATAATGAGTTCTGATGAGTAGGGCATGACTAATATTTTAGATTTTTTTCATGGCTCTGGGAGGTGTGTGTGTGTGTACGAGCAAAGTCATTAGTCACACTCTTGGCTGAGGCAGTGCAATTAACAGTGGTGTAAGTTAAAGGGACAGTTCACCCCAAAAGAAAAAAACTGTTTGAGATAAGATGACACTTCTGAAATGTTGGACATGTGTGGTTTGTGGATGCTGATTCTCTGGTTCCTCCCCTGAAGCAAGTGTGTGTGAACTGTGGGAGAGAGGCCATGAGCGAGTGTACAGGATGCCACAAGGTCAACTACTGCTCCACCTTCTGCCAGAGGAAGGTAAGACTACCCCAGGCTGGGTGGGGACACGTGGGGAAACCTGGGGACACCCAGGGACACGTGGGGACACCTGGGACACTTGGGTAAACCTGGTACACCTGGGAACGTAAGATGTTATCAGGCCTCTTACATTTAAATGGGAGATGTAAAAAATATATGAAAAATAAAGTATCAAGGAATACACTTTGGTCTTTTCTGTCAGACCTTCTCAAGATGGTGATCAATGTGTCAGTCTGGTCACTCCTGGTCTCTGTTCTGGTCTCCTCTCTCTCCTGGTCTCTCTCCTGGTCTCTGTCCTGGCTGCAGGACTGGAAGGACCACCAGCACAGCTGCTGCCAGACGGGCGGAGTCGGTTTGCAGGAGGAGGTGGCTGCCATGGCAACCATCGACATGGAGAAAGTGAAGGTGTAGCCGAGGTGTCGATGACTCTGACAGCGTCTAGACGGCATCCCCACCTCCCACCAGCACCGAGGGGCTAACTAACCCAGACCAGGGCTAGGACCTGGACTACACACCAGACTAACTAAGCCAGGCCAGGGCTAGGACCTGGACTACACACCAGACTGGTCTTCCTGAGCAGACAGAATCCACGATGACGGAATATATATATTTTTTTCTTTCTGACCAATCCTAATTTGATGGTATGCTATAGAAATGGTATGCTAAAGAAATTCTGAAAATAGTTTTGGAGATCTGTTATTGGTTTTCTAGAGTCATCTGCGGACAGAATTATTTTCTAAAGCAGTGTTTGCTAAACACAAGACTGTACATTGTTTTCCTTCAGCTGTGTGTGTGGGAACACATGTTCCCTAACATTTCTTCCACTGTGACATATTTAATTCAACAATATATTTTGTATTTATTTATTTATGAGTACATGATGTTGACTAAGCATTTAAATGGTTCAGCCTATCATATGTGCTGTAATAAATATGTAAAAAGTGAACGTACCTGCCTCAAGAGTTCATTAAAACCTCCAGTTTGAGTCCACAGTGTGCCTCATGACAGACTGAATTAGGAAAGTCCCTTCTGCAGGCCCTGTCGAGCCTCCCACATGCCCCTTCAGAAGACCCTGTCGAACCTCTCACATGCCCCTTCAGAAGACCCTGTCGAACCTCCCTCATGCCCAGGTAGACAACGCCTCTCTTCCTTCAGGAGCGGAGCTTTCAGAGACGTCCAGGTAAGCAAGGTTTATTGTGTGTGTGCATGAGAGGCCGTCATGACCTCCCCCACCTGGAGCAGAGCTGCGAGCTGGCAGCCTTGTCCTCGCCAGGCAATAATCCCTCAACAGAAGGCTGACTGGTGTTTGTTACAACACAGCGTGGTCAGAGAGAAGCCGGGTCATGTGTGTATGACATCAGCTGCGTGACGTCCAGTGCTGCCCCAGGACCTCGCTGTCAGAGAGCTCACTCGGTGTTCAGGGCATTACTGTACTGGTTATTATTTAATGGACACTCCACATTAGTGAGATTAGCGGAGCTTTTCACAGTGATAGGCGTTAACTGCCTCACAGCTGCACCAGGGCAGATTAATCTGGAGGATTAGAGGTCAGATGACCAGGAGAGGGGGAGGCCTTGGTGAGATCTGCCCCCAGCCTCACCTCTTAAATAATGAAACACTAAATAATGCATTATTAATCAAATTGCATGTGAATTACATATTTTCTTTAAAGTTTAGAGTTTAACGACTTAAACGACAAACCCTCCTGGAAGTCATGAGTTTGACCACGTACCTAGGCTGAATCATGAGTGACCTGGTGCAGGTACATTCAGTAAGCTCATGGAAACAAAAACCTTGAGAAGTGAAATTGAACACCTAGTAAATTGTGTTCACAGTTACATCCGGAACAATGAAATACAGACATAGGAAATTCATCTCCTTCTGACGGTGCCCCGAAGTGCCTTGCAACGACCTTGGCTGATAACCAGCTCTCCTTTTTATGATTATATTTCTAAATAAAAGGAGTAGACCACATAACTTGTCTTCAGGTAACAAAGCAGACTTCAAAATCTTAATTTAAACCCAGGAGTGTTGACATAGGCATGTCTCATGGGAGTGGGCCTATATAAACACTTGACAAGTTAAAGGAACTCTTCAGGTGTCAGATGAACATTTTGAAATGAGCTGTGCAGGTGTACTAAAAGATGCCACAGTCTGACCTCACTACCCAAACAGTGTGAGCTGTTAACCTTGTCCCTGTCTGGGTTCTAATCCCTGCACCCCTGTGACACCTGTCAGTGTTTGTCACACAGCCACCCTGCTGCCCGTGCTGGGCTGAGGCTGGAGGGGCGAGGAGGACGAGCGGAAATGAGGATCTTCAGCAATCACATCCTCAGGTTTGGAGAGGCCTCCTCTCCTGGTTTTGAGGGCTTCATCTGCAGAGCGGAAGGAGGGAAGGTGTGGAGAGATGGAGGGAGTGGAGAGGAGGAGGAGACAGAGTTGCTTGCTGCGGCGGCTGGCTAGCCCTGTGGTGTGCTCACACAGATCCCCCCCCCCCCCAGCTCTGCTAGTGTGGCCTCAGCCAGGGTGAAGTGTTTTCCTGGAAGTCCTTGCCTCCTGGCAGAGCGAGCTCCACACAGAGCACAGTCCAGGCCCCTCTCTCCTCCTAATGATGTTGGGCTGTGAAGGCCACAGTTTCCTAAAGAGACATGCCCATGTGATTGGCACGTACCAGAAGGGAGCATGTGTTGTGTAGCGGGCTGCTTACTTTACATGGTAAATCTAAAGAGCAGACGGACTTACAATAAGTACAGGGACATTCCCCCGAGGCAAGTAGGGTGAAATGCCTTGCCCAGACACACAACGTAATTTGGCACAGCCAGGAATCGAACTGTCAACTTTCTGATTAATAGTCCAATTTCTAAACCTCTCAGCTATCTGATATAGCACGATGTCTACCTTAGCGGCACTCAAAGCACTTTACATTTTGCCTCTCATTCACCCATTCATACTCACACTCACACACACATACCGACAGCAGCGAGCTACCATGCAAGGCGCCGGCCTGCCCATCCGGAGCAACTTGGGGTCAGAGTTTTGCTCAAGGATACTTCGGCACACGGCCTTGGAGGAGTCGGGGATCGGACTCGCCAACCTTGCGATTAACAGACGACCCTCTGTACCCCCTGAGCCACAACCGCCCCCGTCAGACACACGCTACTGTGGGCAATGGGACCCAGTTCATCAGGAATCTCTGGGCTCCAGAGAGAAGGACGCTCATTCAACGTCACTTTGACATGAACGACCCAGAACCAGGGGAAAGGTGCTTCTCTGGAGGAAACAGGGATTTGTTACGATACTGAACAACGCGGTAGGATGTTGTTGAAATGGCATTTGGACCAAACATATTCGACAGTGTAGCCTGTTGTGCTACACTTGCAGCAACATTTACTGACCTGACTGACCGCCCACCTCTATGTGCCAAAATATGCAATATAATGTGCCCCCTCTACGTCACATATTCTCTCCCTGTGTGCGCAGCATTGCTTTGCATTGAGAGGTCGCTGCAATTTTAGCTTTTCTATTTGGGTTGTCAGCAGGGGAGCACCAAACGCAGGCACAGGGGGGGTATCTTTCTCTGCATATATGTCATGAAGATGGGTCACTGTCAGAGTGGCTTCTGGTGAAACCTGGAGAGACACATTTCATACTGCAGTGTTCGAGTCCCTGTGCTACTGAGAAGCCTGACACTCTGAAATGACAGTTTTGTGGTCCTTTCAGACCTGGAGGGGCACCCGGGGCAAGTCTTAGACACAGGAGAGAAGGGTTGATCCTTCCTTACCAGACAGGGGCTAATTGTGGATGACACCTCTGTTAGTCTTCTCATTCTCGGCTGACCATTTGAGCTGTAAGCAATTCTGTGTGAGGTAGGTTGTGTTTTGCTACCTTGTTTTGTTTAGCTGACAAATGCTACTCTTCAAATCTTCTAGTGACCTGTTATGAAACAGGCAATATGTCCTGGCCTTATCTGCACTTAAGGCTGCATTAGCTACCTCAGGTGTCTTCTGCATAGGTACACAGGACCTGAGCTGTCATCTGCTGTTACTGTGCTGGGGCGGAGCGCTGCCCCCGCATTCACCGTCATGCTGACTGGGACAAGACCTCTGGTCAGGACCGCAGGGAGGACGTCTGATGAGCTGAGCAGGCCCGGCTTCTGGCACTCAGTCCAAGCTCCGGGGTTTTGATTCTGACAAGAGATGACACTCCCGGCTCTACTTAAAAGCCTGGAGAGAAACGCATCTGTCCTTGTCTTCTCACCATCTCCTGATCATATTTTACAGGCCGAGTCGACTTGGACCCAGAGTTTTCTACACTGACTCCTCTGTCCTTCAAGAAACTTCTGGGGGCCGGGGGTGCAATCTTCCTCAAGCAATTCATCAATCATCATCAGCATTTCAGAATACTGTTGATGTGTGTCTCAGAGGATAACACGGAAGGCACAGACAGCCCACTGTGCTGTGTCACTGTGCACACAGGTGAGAGCTGAGTGTCACTGTGCACTGAGCTGACATCAAACCCCTCATCGGACCCAGGAAACATCCCCTATTATCTGGACTGTCACTACCACAATTTCCTAATGGAAATAGGAATAGCAGTAATTGTACTGTGATTACACTGACCTGATGGGAAATAGGTACTTGTTGTGTCTGATATGCTAATCCATTGCTGCCACTGCTTGATACCCACTTGGGAGAAGTGAGTATCAAGACATGAATTAAACTCCCAATAGCTGTCACAGTGCATCCAGATGGTGTCTGAAATTGTTCCATCATCATTGATCCTCCTGTCGCTGTCGATCAGGCGCGTCTCCTCTGTTGTCCTCACCTCTGGTACATCTGTGCTACTTGGCAACAAAAAGAGCAGAAACGGGAACTTGTACTTGCCCGAAGCCCTCATGTCATGTGAGGGCAAGGTAGGGACCTGGGTCCTGTACGCCGGTGTTTGTAATGTGAACACGTCTGTCTGGCTCTGAGACACAGGGTTTGCAGCGGGAGGTTGGGATAGTTATTGTGTGTTCCTAAAACATGTCTTGAACCACAGTGCTGTGTGCATACACTTTAAAGCAGGCCTCATTACTATGGAACCTGTTTATTATGAAATCGTTTTTTCTTTTAGCGCAACAATGTACAAAAAAGAATCTTGTATTGTCAGAAATAAATGCCCTGCCAGTATTTCTGAGCGTCTTTTGGAGTGAGATGGAAATGAGTGAAATTCCTCAACATAAAGCTGTTCCACATAAAACATGGAAACTGCCAGCTTGACAAACACACATTGCTGTCACAATGGAAAAATCAATCAAGTAAATCAATAGAAAGAAGAAAAAAAAAATAATACAAAATACAAAAAATACATAAAAATAGAGGAAACCAAAATGCAATGGCAAAAGTACAGCATCACGTAATAATAACTGCACAAACGTAGCGTCCTTAAAATGGGGTTGTTGTGCTTGTTTGTCTGTTGCAGGAAGGCTCCTAGCTTCTGTTACAGCAGCTGTGAAGGAACTTTTTGAAGAAGTTCCTGAACTCTGTGTTGAAGACGGTGTAGATGACAGGGTTGAGGGCACTGTTGACGTAGCCCAGCCAGGTGACGATGCTCATCAGGCTGGGGGGGATGAAGCAGGTGGAGCACCTGGCTCTCATGGTGTGTACCACAAAGAAGGGCGTCCAGCAGAACAGGAACACACCTGCCGTTAGGAGGAACAGGAAGGAACTTTAACCCTCGTGCTGCCTTCGGGTCACATGACCCAAAGGTTCATAACGAACCATCGTTGTGTTTACCCAATTTTACCCAATACAAAAACAAATAAAAATAATTTTCTTTTAACCTTTGCAATGTGGGGGGTCTGAGACAGCCCAACGGTTAAAAGAAAATGCTTCACTTTGTTTTTGTATGCGGTAAAGTTGTCACAATACGACGGTGGGTCACAATGACTGATGGGTCAGAATGACCCGAAGATAACACAAGGGTTAAAAACAAACAACAACAAAAAAATCTTCTTTTTTTTGTATGAAGGGGGAAATAAGTGTTGAGTCCCAGAGGCAGCAGACAGGTTCTGCCCCCCTGGAGGTCTATGATCCTCATTCACAAAAGGCTGTAGAGATTTGAGACAACCTTGAATATTTGGAATCTGAATGCATATCCTAATCATGTTTGATAACCCTGTGATTGCTTATCAGGTCTCCATAATAACTGCAGTTTTCAGTGGAGTGTTCCATGAGGAGAAACTAAAACATGAACTTAATACGTGCATCACCTACAGAGTCCTTCTCTCTCCGAGTCAAACCAAACGAGGGTGTGATTGAAATAGTCCAGGGTGACCTTGGAGTCTGATTGAAACCATCTCATCATCCAGTTCAATTACATCTGCATTAAAGAGCAAGATAACCCTCTAAACATGGTAAGGGATGTGTTTACAGCGATGGCATGTTGTGTCATTTATGATTAATGATGTGGACAGTGACAAACGCTTGGAGGTTGGCTCCAATCACTATCTTAAACAGACAAATGCCTTTTCAAGTCAAATCATACAACAAGCAGTTCCTCCCATACTTATCTTCAGAAAGATGTATAGGGCATACAAACATGTAGGCTAGTCATTCACTAAGCTGATGGAACTGTGCCCGGTCTCATTAAGTATGTGAAGATGCATGCAGGTCTGATGAGAAGGTGTGTCGGGATGGGTGAGACAGACTGAGTTACAGACTCACATCCACACTGGAAACACACCTGCTAGCACCATGCCCCCGCTTGGCTGAATAATTCAAAAATGCTGATGGGTTTTCTATTAATATCCTGCATGGAGGAATGAGAAGAGGATTAGACTCTTCTCTGTCGGAGGGAGGTCTCAACTCCCACTGGACATTCAGAGATCTTTCTGTTTCCTGGGATGTTCTTGGGAGTCCCGAAGACAAATCTTAGGCAGGAGTCATCAATTCAACAAATCTCAAATCACATGCTCTAAATGGAATACTGAGACCATGTGTCCCTTCCCAGCTTAGCAGATCGGTTTGAATACCAGAGAGGTGCTTCATCATTCTGACTGTCTGCAGTTGGTTAAGATCCATCAGTCTTCAGATCTAATAGCATGGGTGAGGGGAGGAGGTGAAATAATGTGCTGGCCCTTTTGATGCAAACAGCCTTCACCCTCATAATTCTGCAGGTTTCTATAGGGCACCATACAGCACCACCAGTAGCAGCATCGCATAATAACTCATAGAACAGGAGAGGACGTCCTCTGAAAGACGACCCTGGAGCTACTGTGAAGACCCCCTTTTCAAAGCCCTTCAATCGCATCGACCGATTTACTTTTACCACCCAAGATTTTTTAAATTAGATGTTTAAAACGATTTAATTTAGTCCGTGTAAGGATGCGAGCAAATATGAAGACATACCGTATATAAATGGTTGAATTGATCTGTATCTAAAAGCCATATCCGCAGTCTGTTTATGGGACATAGATCGATGGGAAAAAGTGTTGAAGCTATCTTGTGGTTGAGTTGGCTGAACCAGCAGAGCTGAGTATGCTGTCTTCATCCATAAGAAGAGATAGGCTGCTTATCTTCCAGACAATCTTTTATCAGACAGCCTGTGGCTCGGCTTGTGAGGCACATCACACATGCATGCCATGACGGACAGAAATCGTTTTTTTTTCCCCCGTTTGTTTTTGCTTTCAAGCAACCTTTATATTAACTATGACCTACTACTAATCTGCTGACTGATTCAGAACTGGTTGTTGTTTACACTTGTAATATCTTCTAAAAATAGGTTGTGGTTCAAAACAAATGGACACGTACATATAGATCCTGTCAAATGAGTATATTGAATTCAGTTCTATGTCAAAGCTTTTTAAGTGAATTTGACCTTTGAAGCAGTGGTAATGAATGCCTGTCTTATGTTCAGTAGCCCTGGCCAGCTGCAGTGACCAAGTACTGCCGGACTAATCCTGGTTTACCGCCTGGATCAGTCAGGCAAAAGGTTTGCAGGACCTGACTGGTTCAGAGAACTCTTTCAGTATTGACCTGTCTCTCCAGACCTGTGGGATGGTGGACAGAAATCTCATGAAAGATGACAGTTTATTTTCCCTCACCCTGTTTCTTCTCCTCCCATCCCCCTCTCTTTATCTCTCTTGTTTGCCCTCTCAATCTCAGCTGTGTTTGTGTGTGAGTGTGTGAGTGAGTGTGAGTGTGTGTGTGTGTGAGTGTGTGTGTGTATTGTACTGTGAAAATGATTGAGGCCTGGGGCTTCCAGGGATCCGCTAGCACAGAGTCCTTCCACGCCCCCTTGTGCCCTTGTCTCTGACATCCAGACAAGGTGTGTGTGTGACTGTCAGGAGGTGTGTGTGACTGTCAGGAGGTGTGTGTGACTGTCAGGAGGTGTGTGTGACTGTCAGGAGGTGTGTGTGACTGTCAGGAGGTGTGTGTGTGACTGTCAGGAGGTGTGTGTGACTGTCAGGAGGTGTGTGTGTTTGACTGTCAGGAGGTGTGTGTGTTTGACTGTCAGGAGGTGTGTGTGTGTGTGTGTGTGACTGTAGGCCTCCTGGGACAGACAGTAGGGCAGTCTCTCTTTCTAAAGACAGTTGGTTCAGTTTTATGGACATCAACAAATAATAGACTTTTCCCATTGTGCAAGAATGAAACTCCCATTTCAGTTCTAAAACGTGACAGGGTTAGATGCCTGTCTCCCCAATATATACATCAGCATGCAAAACTGACATAGCCATAGCTAGTGTTGTTTCCACATAGCTTACTACCTGTCAGCCCTGCCATTATCAACTCTTTCAATGTGATTTTAAACGGTTAATTCCTCAACATTTTAACATTGAACATAAATGATTTAAGTGAGTTTGGTCAATCCTGAAGACCATGCACCCAAACAGGGCAGAACTCCTCCCAGCATGCAGCTAGTCACTCTCCTGTTACTGACGAGCGCCAGGCCAAGGCTTTACAGCCAGTCAGGCAAACCCTTACATAATAATTGGATGTAGGATTATGGGCTGAATGATTAGCTGGCTGTATCATGTCTACCTATTAAAGCTTTCCCTTTTCAGGCCTGGCTGTGTGGATTAAACAGTGTGGATGATGTTGATGGGACAGCTAGTATGAGAAGATGTGTCTGTTACTGAGTTATGAGCAGGAATGTTCAAGGCCCTTGACGTGTGCTATTAACTGGGGGTCGCATACCAATTTACAGTATACACAAACTTATACTCCAAACACGGATTGAATGCGTCTGTGCAAATACATTCTTTGTTGATTCATTGTTATTATAAGGCTTGTTTTCCACAGTTTCCACTGAAGAACCTCTGAAGAAACTGATTGAGGTCAGAGCAATGCTGGGTAGTTTGTTTGACCCTAAAGAAGATTACATTTTACACTTAAATCAAATTTTCCTGTCAGCATGATTATGATGATTATGCTAGTCTGACAGTGATCCTGGTTTAGGGACTAGTATATTCACGTTTGTCAGCTTGTGAGAGTGCGTCTTGCAAACTGGCATGCATATCAAACGTGAATTTGTATTCAGTCAGAGTGGATTATCTGATTCAATCTGTACCAAAGCCAAATCCTTGCTGTGGGGCTGATACTGAAGAGTTCTGATACTGAAGAGTTCTGTCTTTAACCACTGATCAATTAACAGTAACTAATGATTACGTTATTACTTTTATACTGTTTGGAATGCTCTGAATATAATAAACAATGTTTGATCTACACCCTGCTATATTAGCTCATGAGAACATGGAACGTCAGGGCCATTTCTAGGAGCCCTATCTAAAGCCTAAACAAAAGCTATCCAGCTCCATGAATGCAGCGTCTTCTTTCTGTGCTTGCGGAGGCTGTGTTGATGTCACCCCCTGACATTACTTAAGGGAGTAAAACCTCCCATATTGTGATACTATTTAACTGCCCTTCATTTCTGTATTCTTTGTTCAGCCTTCTGAGATACTCAACTTGATTTTGTCTCTACTTAGCAATTAACTTCATTGACTTGGTACTTTCACAGTAATTGGGAACAAACAAATACATCTTCAACCAACCAAGATCCTGTAGCTTCTCATCTGCCCCCCATCGACTGAGAGGCAACGTCAGGAGAGTGACTCACCCACGACGACAGGAAGCACCTTCATGGCCTTCCTCTCCCGGCCGTTGATCTTGGCTCTCTTCCTCTTCGGGGGTTCAGGGATGAACCTGTAGGAGGAGAAGGCCACCGTGGGCACGGGCCCGTCCTTGGGCCCCAGGGGGCTGAAGGAGCAGGGCCGCTCCGTGTCCTGGTCTGTGAGGTCCCGCTCGATGATGGGAGGCAGGGGCGGGGGCAGGGAGGCCAGCGGGGGCAGGGAGGCCGCGGCCTCCTGAAGCTTCCTACAGGCCTGGAGGCTGCACCTCAGCTTGGCCTTGCGCGCCTCCTCCCAGCGCCGCAGCCCCCGGAACATCCCGCAGTACAGCAGCAGCATGATGGGGCAGGGGATGAAGAAGGAGCACACGGACGAGTACACCACATAGTCGTCGTCCTCCAGCTTGCACTTGCTGGTGTCCCGTCTGGGGACGTCGTTGATGCCGAACATGATGGGGGAGGCCACGGCCAGGGCCAGGATCCAGGTGCCAGACAGCAGGAACATCTGTCTCTGGTCCACGTGTTTACGGTTGTAGTTCAGTGGGATGACCACCGCGATGAACCTGGCAGAGCAAACAGAGGCTTGGCAAGACTGCACCCCTCACATGCTGTCGTCGTTACTGGAGAAGATGGTAAGCTCTCTACACATGCACCTCTACATGCTGCACGTCACACTACTTTGTGACGTTGAACAATGAGGCCAGGAATGATTGGTATCATAAGCAGTTTTCTGTAATGCTAATTAGGGAATTAGCTCTAGTTGTCCACAACTATAGAGGTTTTCTAAAGACACGATCATAAATCCTGAGACACAACCATGTCACCGTGTCAGCCTGGGCAACACTTTGCAAAGAGAAAGATTAGATAAACCACTAACCGCTTCACAAATACATAATATTTCATTCTTAGAAGCAGACCCTCTTCTGGGATTTGTGTTTGTCTTGCCTCGTTTGTCTTCTCAAAGACATGAGACGTATTTTCAGTATGGGGAAAGGAGATGTGAGGTCGTTCGTGAGAACAAGGACTGTGTTTGTAATCAGGGCCAGCCGCGGAGGCCCCGAGGCCTGCTGGTGAAGCGTCCAGGGTCTGCTCCCTGGGGTCGCTGGTGCACCTCCACAGCACTGACACGCAGCCTGCTAGGAGCTCCTGGGAGCAACACGGCTCGGCCAGACGTCAGTGTTGGTGCGTGTGTGTGTCAGACAGTCTGGATGGAGAGGTTAATTAGCTTCCACGCATTCTCTACTGTTATCCTGACCTGGATAACATTTTATATCTAAGCATGACCTTGCCTGGCACCTACAGACTGGGAGAAATGTTAATTGTGTTGTTGTCTAAACCAGGGCTCTCAACACTGGGCATGGAGGGAGTGATTTGGGTTGTTGTGGACCAGGACAGACAGTTGCTCGAAGAGTTAAAACAAGCAATTAAAACTGACATTTTATTTTGAAAAAACATTGAAAAACAAATATTTTGAGGGAACCTTCCTCATATATTTCCAACTTGTGACACACTGCTGATTCTTTTACAGTTCCACCAAGACTGAACCTTAACCACCTCCTCAGAGCAGGACCCAGACCAGACCAGACCCAGACAGAACGTACCTATCGATGCTGATAGCACACAGGTTGAAGATGGAGGCTGTACAGAGCATTACATCCATGGTCATCAGGCTGTCGCAGATGGTCATGTTCAGGGACCATACTCCCCCCTGGAACTGGAGCACAAACACACCACACACCAGCCGTCAGCAACATGTTTAGGGAGAAAGGCTGGTTCCTTCCTGCTCCTCTTCCTTCCTGCCCCTCTTCCTTCCTGCTCCTCTTCCTTCCTGCCCCTCTTCCTTCCTGCCCCTCTTCCTTCCTGCCCCTCTTCCTTCCTGCCCCTCTTCCTTCCTGCCCCTCTTCCTTCCTGCCCCTCTTCCTTCCTGCCCCTCTTCCTTCCTGCTCCTCTTCCTTCCTGCCCCTCTTCCTTCCTGCCCCTCTTCCTTCCTGCCCCTCTTCCTTCCTGCCCCTCTTCCTTCCTGCCCCTCTTCCTTCCTGCCCCTCTTCCTTCCTGCCCCTCTTCCTTCCTGCCCCTCTTCCTTCCTGCCCCTCTTCCTTCCTGCCCCTCTTCCTTCCTGCCCCTCTTCCTTCCTGCCCCTCTTCCTTCCTGCCCCTCTTCCTTCCTGCCCCTCTTCCTTCCTGCCCCTCTTCCTTCCTGCCCCTCTTCCTTCCTGCCCCTCTTCCTTCCTGCCCCTCTTCCTTCCTGCCCCTCTTCCTTCCTGCCCCTCTTCCTTCCTGCTCCAAAGCTCTGCATCGCACCGTCTGCGTTTCCATCTGAGCTTCCTCATGAGAGGAGCAGTGCCAGAGAGAAGGAGGCTGGTTCCCTTCCTCCCTCCCTCTCAGCCGTACTCCTTAGAGCCTCTGGGTGATTGAGACTGCAGGTCTGATGCACAATGACACGGTTGTTTTTTTGGGGGGGGGGTTGCAATGTCACCCACACACCCCTCCCCAAAATAGCCATTTTAATTTGCCTTCTCACTGGTCTGCATGACCTGTATTTGTGTGTTGACCGTGTGACGAGTTTGTGAGGTAAAGAAATAGATATCAGAGGGAGAAGGAACTGGTAGGTTCTCTGCCCTCATGGCCTTGGTGTAGCCCATCACAGCCCAGTGAAGAGAACACTGATAGCCCGTCATAGTGTCCAGACAAGGGTCGATGACGGTGACCCAGGCTTGGGAATGGAATGTTTGGTGAGTGGGACTAGCCAACCCTTGTTAGTGTGTCTCTACTAGCAAACGCCATGTGCTGGGAGGGGAGGGAGGGGGAGAGGGAGAGGGAGGGAGGGCTCAGGGCTCTAGCTGGTGGTGACTGACTATCGGGGACAAGTGTGTTTTGTGTGTGGGTGTGTAGGGGAGCGAGCCACAGGAGCACTGACCCACTCTCCCATCGCAGGGGTTGGACAGAGTTCATGCCACAACAGTAAATTTGATTGAATTTTGGACACAATTGTGAGAGGATCCCAAGGCCCAGTACATTTGACTATGCATCACAGGTTCAGAGAGGCAGATATCATCAATCCCAGAGGATTTTATTTTGTCATATGGGAAGCAAGAATGGTTGCAGATTGACAGAGGCAATGAAGCACTAATGAATATGGGCCAGTTCTTATACAATCAAACTGCTGTCCGGAGAGATTAGTTCTTGCTTATGTAGTTGCTCACCTCGGGATTAATTAAGGCAACAAAGGCACGTTGTGAAGTAGAATATATACCAGGTCTCACTTGTAAATAACTTGAACGTAGACTGTATGTAGTTTATAATGAATTCAAAAATATATGATTACATTATCCAATAGGATATTGCCTATAGCCTCATGAATATTCATGACTCATTTTTCACAGCAGTTTTTCTTCACGTATGTTTGCCATTCACCGACTCATAAAAACTCTTCAGGCTACTGCGATGACAATGGAAGTGACATGTAGCATACATTGACAGATGAAATGGAGAATAATTACATTTATCATTATGATTATGCAGATGTCACATTATAATCATTAAAGTGACATTTAACCACACCCGAATGTTTAACATGTTACTCACCTCCGCATACACAAACAGTGGCAGAACCAAAACGGCCAACATCAAATCAGCAACAGCCAAACTGACAATGAAGTAGTTCGTTGTAGTTTTCAAAGCTTTTTCTGTGTGTACGCTGAGACAGACTAGTAAATTCCCACAAATGATGACCACGATTAGCAAAATTCCGAATATAAGAGCTGGAAAGTTATATTCACTGTCCGGGACTGGCACAGTGTTGTTTGAGACGGCGAGATTGTCTTGCATTTCTGCGAACACCCGCTTTCGCCCCGAAAAGGTTCCACTCTCCCTCTCTAACCGTGGTCAGAGCGAAAGCGGCGGTCTTGGGAATACTTTTCATGTGGGTATCGGCTCAAACCTGCATTCAAGATGTTTTTCATTTCGAAGTTTCATTTCATAAGCTTGTCCTTCGTCCGTCAGTCGTCTTCGCGCCGAGGATATGAGGAGGGCGCGCAGCGTCGTGCTACTCGCCATCAAACTTTTGCGCGCGTTCTTTACGCAGGGCTTTCGAGCCAGTCAGGCAGGAACAATACATCACCAGCATGAATCAAACTTCAGACGCATGCACTGTCCCATACATATTTTAATGTACCGGTTCATTCTAATCAATGATTTAAACTAGTCTTACAATTTGGCACGGTTCATCACTTCCTCGGCAGCCCCGTTATTCTCAGCAAAGTGAGGAGGCTTATCAAGAACACTGTTCCAAATCCACAGCTTAAAGCCGCTTACACCTTTGTTTCCGTTCTGTCCTTGAGCTCCGGTCGAGTACAGTCTGGAGCTGCGCGGTGCATTTATGTGCCAGTCACAAGGCCGGAGTTTTAACGGCAATAATGACAAATTCTACGTAGTCATCGACTTGTCTTAAATTAACGAGTAGCAGGCATATATGTCAATTACCTCAGCAACAATTAAGTAGGCCTAGTTTGCCGGTATGGGTTAAAAATGATAATAGCAAACGTAGTTTATTTCATTATAGTACTGTAGCATAATCCCTTTGTTGAATATCAGACTGAATATGTGCGCTTGTAGACCCAGCTGCGTTTTTCCACTTGGTTTGTCAAAATAACCACAGAATCCGGCTGGCCCCCAAGTGGGAGCCAGCGGATCCCAATCGCCTCAGGTCATGCTGAACAAAAGCACAAGTGCACTCGCTTAAGTCTTGCCACTTCCGAATTGTGATTCAAGTGCCAACCTCTGTCTGTCTGGGAAGGGAATTGGTAGCAACTGGCAGCGATGTGACTGATACGCGCTGTTCTTTTCTCCTTTGACTCTGCACTCGATCTCCTAACCCATCCTCTGGATAAACAGAACGAGACTAAGAAGGAATTCCAAGTGCGTCTAACGCTGAATCACCAGATGCAAAAAAATCGTTGAACAAACCTGAATTATGAAATGTCTATAGTTAGCCTATGTTATCTTCACCCATCAGGTGTAACCTAAGGGTGGTATTTCATGAGTCTGTTTGACAGTGGCAAATGACAAAGTAATCAGACTTAATCTTTTTCTGTAGACTATTGTTGAGAACTGCAGCAAGACCAGCAATACTCATGAAACAGTAACCGCGTTATTCCTCCCCATATTATGGATCAGAAGTGAGTGTTCTGACCTGTTGCAAGCCAACACAGACTTGTTCTCGACCAGCATTTCTTTTTTTCTTTTTCAAACCCACAGAGGCCTATAGCTTACTTCGATTCAGTGTTATGTTATCGGCTCTGTCTGTAATGTACGTGGGTCCGTGCGTGTGTCTGTGCGGGCTCATTTCCATGGAGACTTGATGAGGTCATGATGATACTGTTGATGGAGTCCTCAGGCACCCGACCCTCTGGCCGTCTCCCGCGTAGTGTCCTGGTGGGCCGGTTGATAGGATGAGTCACAAATGTTCTCAATAATGCCGAACCTCATCAGATTATTTATTTGCCCTATCGGTCGCTTTTGTCTGCCAGTGTTGGGATATAAAAACGTGCAGATGTTCTGTAGGCCTACATGCATGGAAATAATTGAAAATCAACCAATAATATGTATTTCACCTTGTTGTTTAAGTCGGCTACTTTAAAGCGTTAAAACGTGAACCAATAAGCTATTTGAGTTAGTTTACAGAATATTGGTCCCACAGCTCCTTGATCATTTGCCACAGTTTGGGTTTTCTCAAGCTGCAATTTAAATGATAATGACAGAGATGTCATTTTGTCATCAACAACATATGCCTACTGTAGTTTTCCGATTTCTGTCTATCTCATTTTGATGTTGCTGAGATTCACATCTCTCACTCTGAAAACAATGTTGGAAACATATTTCTACTTTACAATGTTGGCCCTGAGATCAAACCAACAACAACAACAGTTCATCCTCTTCAACTGCTTCCTATCAATTCTGAAGGACAAATATAGTCCCTTTCTCCCACGGCGGGCGAGGCACCTCCTGACAGATTGAGGCCTTTCAGGCTGTTGAGGGATGAGGATGTGTCTAATGGGCCTAACAACATTGGTGGCGCTCCACTGCCCTGCCGTCTGTGAACAATGAGGCCTGCGAGACCCTGGCGCTTCAGACCAGCGGCCAGTTAAACGCTGTGTCTACAAATCAGAGCTCCACTCGCTCGCATCACAGGGACAAACCCACAACTGTGGGGGCATCACTGAAGATCACACTGTTTACAAGATCAGTAACACAGCGTCCTCTACGTCACATGCTCTGGCACCGCACATATCATTAGGAAAAATATGTCTGGCCAATTTACATCTACCAGCACAGCACAGCCATCTGAAAGACTGATTGATATTTTTCTGCGGAGAGAGGATATTTTAGGACCAGGTCATTTAGAGTTTTAGGGAAGCAAGGTTAACGGATAGTTCCGTCACAGCCAGATTATTTATCGTCATGTTTTTGCAATTCCATCGTGTTCATCTTGAATAAACTGTTTGCCACACCAGTGGAACATCTGCGGAAATTACTTCGATGGCTCTTAAATGTGCTCGCTGATCACCCCCCCCACAGTCCTCACGCCCCCCCCACAGTCCTCACCCCCCCCACACAGTCCTCACCCCCCCCACACAGTCCTCACCCCCCCCACACAGTCCTCACCCCCCCACACACAGTCCTCACGCCCCCCCACAGTCCTCACCCCCCCCCCAACAGTCCCCCCCCCCACAGTCCTCACCCCCCCCACAGTCCTCACCCCCCCCCCAACAGTCCCCCCCCCACAGTCCTCACCCCCCCACAGTCCTCACCCCCCCCACAGTCCTCACCCCCCCACAGTCCTCACCCCCCCCCCCCACAGTCCTCACCCCCCCCACAGTCCTCACCCCCCCCACAGTCCTCACGCCCCTTCACTGCTGGCTGTGACTTCTAACAGAAGTGCTGGGAAGAGAGGAATTAGAAGAGAGAGAGAGGGAGTTATTAGCTACATAAAAACTGGAATAATCACATTTCTGCCATCTTGTCACTTTCACACTTGTTGTTTCCCTAACAGACAGGTCAGGTTTGTGTCATATGTTTTTAGGCAGTTACATGCTTTATTGGACTGATGTGTTACAGGAAAGACAGCGTGAGAGAGAGAGAGAGAGAGAGAGAGAGACACAGAGAGACACAGAGAGAGAGTGACATGCAGCAAAGGGCCAGGGCCAAAGTCTTCCTTACAATACCTTGACCTTGGGGAGAGAGGGGGAGAGAGGGGGAGAGAGAGAGAGAGAGAGGGAGAGAGAGGGAGAGAGAGGGGGAGAGAGGGGGAGAGAGGGGGAGAGAGGGGGAGAGAGGGGGAGAGAGAGAGAGAGAGAGAGAGAGGGAGAGAGAGGGGGAGAGAGAGAGGGAGAGAGAGAGAGAGGGAGAGAGAGAGAGGGAGAGAGAGAGAGGGAGAGAGAGAGAAAGCGAGGAGAGAGAGAAAGCGGAGAGAGAGAGAGAGAGAGAGAGAGAGAGAGGGAGAGAGAGAGAGAGGGAGAGAGAGGGGGGAGAGAGAGAGAGAGGGGGAGAGAGAGAGAGAGGGGGAGAGAGAGAGAGGGAGAGAGAGGGGGGAGAGAGAGTGAGTGAGAGAAAGCGAGAGAGAGAGGGGGAACTGGAAAGGCAACCGCTTGTTAAAACTGTCAGGTTCCAGGGAGTCAGTCAAAAAAAGAAAGAATTGATCCTCTCTCTTTCAGCAGTTTTGTTATCGATTAAAGTAGTCTGAAGGAGGAATATAATATTGTCCCCATTTTAATGAAATCAATACAAGAGCGTGACAGATTTCAAATGAGAAACATCGATCACTATACCATCGACAGCTTATTAGTAAAAGTTTTCTTCGATGCCACCCCATACAATAGAATGAAAGCTAGTTTCAAGATCATACTTTAGAATTTTGTTTGTCCAAAACAAAGATCATCAACACAGCAGAGATTATCCTGCGTGAATATTCTCTCACTATTTTTAGTGTCGATACTTGACACTGGCTAAAAAGTTTGGATGTGCAAACAATAACAAATAAACATTCACAAAATGGAATCATTCCATATCAGCACGTAAGCGTCAGAACCCCTGAACCACTCTGCACATCCCACACTGGGGCATGTGCTCAATGAATGACACGTTGCAATGCTGTTCCAGATATTTGTCATTTAAATGTATTCTCAACCGTGTGAATTAAAACATTTAACATATTAATATGTTTGAATAATGACCTTCTGCGGGGGCAGGGATCATGCTGTATTCCTTGGAAGCTCAATATATTCTGAAGCTCATTTGAGATGTAAGGCGAAACATCAACATGGTCGAGACTGAATCTCATCCCAGAGGGAGACACAGTGTCTCACCTGACTGATGGTGGTTTTCTCCAGAATATTCTCCAGCTGTTTCTGTGCTGCTGTTTCCCTCCCACTGAGGTTCAGCCAGCCTGAGGGACTGATCCCCCTCTGTTCTCCTGGGATGAAGCACTAAGTGCCACAAAGGCACAAAAGTGTAGGCTTTTTCACTGCAAACATCCATGAAATTAACATTACTTATTTATTTTTAGGATTTAATGTTCTGTCCTACCATAGATGGGGTCCAAATAATTATGTTGAAATTAAATGTTTATTAAAAGACATTGAGATTCTTCATAAATGAATAGCTACTGTACACAGAGCCTGTGCTGTGTGTTACTGTAGTGCAGTACACATGAACACCAGAATGGCACATACTTTCAATAGTGTCAGGTCACAAATCAGTAATTTTATAGAAAAATGTCAAATAAAAACTGTTATGCTGATACAGAGCAAGACCAAACATTACAGAAATGTTTTATTTCCCCTGAATACAATTGGGCCTTTGTAGAGTCTTTTTAGATTTGGTTCCAGAAAAGAAAAAAATACTTCTCAAAGACTGTTTGATGTTATGACCGACCGTCCAGCCTCCTGTGGTTAGGGTGATTGGTGTGGTCAGTTGTAGTACAGCCCTATGGAAGGATATCTGCTATAATTGATAGGTCCAGCATTGAGAAGGATTCCACCTGTCAAAAGCACTTCAGGGCCGTTCAGCAGATGCCTCTGTTGTGTCGGTCACATCGTTCTCCTTATATGGGCTGAATCATCTCTGCAGTCTGAACCAGTTTGAGTACACAAGGGGTATTGTAACCCAAACAGAGTCTAAACTGGGGGGACTGGGGTCATATGGCTGGGGAGCTTCTAACTGGTGTTTAGGTCTGGAGATGTTTCCAGACCTAATCCTGGTCTCCTGGTCTGCTGGTCTCCTGGTTGCCTAGTATGCTGGTCTCCTGGTCTGCTGGTCTCCTGATCTGCTGGTCTCCTGGTGTCCTGGTCTCCTGGTTTCCTGGTCTCCTGGTGTCCTAGTCTGCTGGTCTCCTGGTGTCCTAGTCTCCTGGTGTCCTGGTTTCCTGGTCTGCTGGTCTGCTGGTCTGCTTGCATCTGGTCTGCTGGTCTCCTGGTCTACTGGTCTGCTGGTCTCCTGGTCTCCTGGTCTCCTGGTCTGCTGGTTTCCTGGTCTGCTGGTCTCCTGGTCTCCTGGTCTGCTGGTCTCCTGGTCTCCTGGTTTGCTGGTCTCCTGGTCTGCTGGTCTCCTGGTCTGCTGGTCTCCTGGTCCCCTGGTATCCTGGTCTCTTGGTCTGCTGGTCTCCTGGTCCCCTGGTCTCTTGGTCTGCTTGTCTCCTGGTCTGCTGGTCTCCTGGTCTCCTGGTCTCCTGGTCTCCTGGTCTGCTGGTCAGGTCATGCAGAAGGACCAGTGGGTGTTCAGCCCATGTCCTTGTTTGCTTTCCTCTCCACACAGTGGGCCCCTCTGGCCGTGGGGCCATGCTATTGTATCCTGCCTTAATGATAATTGGTCTTTTTGTCCTGTAATGATCCCTTTGTTATTTTATTTTCATTCAGACAGGAATCTCCCTCTTTTCATTCGAGGTACATTTCACATTAGCTGAACTGCATATTAGAGTGCTGCATTATTTACTTCCAGCTAATATACTGTTGTTCACGTAATTCAATTGTGTTTCAGATTGGCTTGCATACAACAATTGTACCTGATGTACAATGCATGTTAAGCATGTATCTAAAACATTTTGTTTTGTCAGAAAAAAAATTGGTACGTAAATGTGTGAAGATAATGATCAACAAGACCTTCCCAGACTGTTTCATCTGGGTCAGGGATCCTCTACTGGACCCATGTGCAGCTGTGGATGTGTGATGGTCTCCCTCTCATCCCATCTCATCAGAGGGTTGGACTCATCCATCATCTCCTGCTCTCCAGGCCACAGGCTCCGTAGACAGGGTGCATTGCTATTCTGCTC